>NC_056733.1:767881971-768106971 GCF_019279795.1 Protopterus annectens
TCAAATTTGATAAGGTATACGGACAGCCATATTGTTGCTATCTTGAACAGAAAGCAATATGTCTTACAAGGGGTATAGTGGTTAGAGAGCTAGAGTTGAGAAATAGAAGACAAGGGTAGTTGATGGTGAAGGAGTATAGCAAAAGCGGAAAAGAGAGTTAGGTACAGTACAGGTAGCAGGATGATATTGGAGTTGAGCACTGATTAGGTTGAAGAGAAATTATTTTTTTTAATGTAATTTAATAATTATATGCAGTAAAGCTTGACAGGTAGAATTAAAACATGCTCAGAGGCCACATATCACCTGTGGCCTATTAGGCAAGAGTTTGATAACCTTGTCATATGGACTCAGATTATATTAATAGTGTATTAACATAGTTTACAAACTGCATTCTGAAAATATCACAGTGAAACTTTGGATTTTTTTAGTTTTCCACATCGGTTTTACATATGGTTACATTCACAGTAACAGTACATTAAAATATGAAAAGGGAATTATTCAGGCATTGTTTACTTAACTTATTGTTTATAACAAGGTAACTAGATAACTTGTAAAAAAATAATTTGAATAAGAAAAACTGTTAGATATGTGTTATCTAGGCAGTTTTAATTTAAAGAATCAGTGGCATTTCCTTCAACTGATTACTCTAAATTGATATTATATTTAACTTCTACCATAAAAAGCAATGAAATAGGCAAATGCCATTTATCAAACTGTTATAAAAATTACTTTAGGACATAAATCAGTTACTCATGACCCAAATGACATTACCAATATCCTTAAAAACAGGTTTAGTGCCTACTTGACCCTAAGACTTCTATTCAAAGACACAAAATATCTGAATCACCTACTTCTCTGAATTATCTCTGAAGATCATTTATAGTGCTAACCAAAATCAAAAGCACTTCCTTCATGAGAACAGACAATGAACCTGTTTACTTAATTAATAATGTTAAATATGCCCTTATATCCATACTTCTCAAACTCTTCAACTTAAGTGTTGTTCCTGGTTTTGTCCCTGATAAGTGATAAGCAGCAGTAATGATGTACCTCCATATGGGTGGTCTTACAATTAACCTATGGAATTATAAGGCTATAAGCCTTGCAAACCTCATCTGAAGAGCCATTGAACATATTATAACTGACCTCATAAACTGTGACATCAAGAATTATATTAGATTTAACTCCAAACATTTTAGTTTTATGAAGGGTAGATCTTGCCTATTTAACCTGGATTTTTTTTTCATATAGTTTACAGAGGCTGTAAATGGTGGACATACAGTGCATGCAGCATGCCCTGACAGGCCTAAAGCCTTTGACACCATTCCCCATGCTGCATCATAAAAAGCTAAAAGCTTTAAAAATCAGCCCACATGGTAAGGTAGATAGCAAACTGACTGAAAGTCAGAATTTACACAGTATGAGTTGCAGATGCCCCATCAGAAAGTATGAAAGTGACCAGAGATGTCCCTTAGGACTTTGTGCTAGGACCTCTCTTTTTCAGCATTTACATCTCAGATCTGCAAGCAGAGAGTCAAGACTGCTGGCTGACAAAGTTTTCAGATGATTGCAAACTGGAGCTTTTTGCTGTCATCCTATGACACCTAAACCCTCCTGAATGAACTCTTTCTAGTAAACTCTTGGCATACTAAAAATGGGCCCAAACTAAAGGATAAAAAGTGTCATATCATCACTTTTGGTAGATAACACATCCCCTCATCATACTGTCTAGACAACTCACCTTTACAAAATTAAAATGTAGTGAGAGACCTAGGTACCAGGACTAATAGTTCCCTCTCTTTTGACCATCATGTAACAATGGTGGCCAGATAATCCTTTTATTTAGCCCAGCTAGTTGCCAAAGAAACATCATCAAGTTTTAAAGGGGTAATCGATCCTTCATACTCAGCACTGATCAGACCAATTATTGAGTATGATGCCCATTTGGGATGTATCTCACTTAACATATCAAATGATTAGAAAGACTCCAAAGGTTTCTAATCAAAATGATCACAGACCTAAAGTTCCTGAGTTCCCAAGAGAGATATTCAGTGTCTTATAGAGTTTTGAGGAGAGATCTCTGTCTCACCTATTGTGCCATTAGAGTCCCAATTGTCATTGACCTCCTGTTTGTCTGTAAATTCAATATCTCCTCTAGTACTAGAACCAGGGACCTAAATCTTCACTGACAGATAACAAGAACACAATTTATAACCCAGCACCTCCCAAACCTCTGGGATAAACTTCCTCCGCATGTTAAGGAGTACAGTTTGTTTTCTTCCTTTAAACATAAACTAAATGACTGGATGGTTATCCACAAGTTTACTCCAGGATTAACTGGTATGGACAAAATAAACAAAAATAAACTCAGAACCATTCAGACTAAGACACCCTAAAACCAAAAACTCAATGTGAAATGCAGGGTCAGGAAATCCACAGCTCCAGTGAATAAACACTGGTATGGCCCTTCAGACAGAGAGCCTAACTTCTGGGTAAGTTATTTACATATTTACATAAAGATTTAGCCCTGAGTAAGAACTACTTATTTGTACATCTAAAACAGATACCAACTTGGTTAAAAGCACAAAAAAATGATACTCCCAATTAAGAAGTAAACCTCAAGCCATCCTGAGAACTATAGACCAATAATTTGTCTTTGAAAATATACAAACTGTATACTGGAATTTATTCAGACAGAGTTTACAGACATTTTAAAAAAAATTCAATTATGGCATTATAGCCATTTTGAGAAAAAAAATCAATTATGGCAATAGAACAAAAGGGTAACAATATAAAGTCATATGGATTGGAGGATCATTTGTTGCTAAATAAATCCATAACAGGGAATTATAAAAAGATGAAGGATCTAAGTATGGCATAAATAGATTACATAAAGTATTTCACAACACCCCACTTTCATGGATAATAGAATGCTTACAGATGTATAAGATACACCCTACATTGATCAATTACATTACAGTGACCATGAAACAGTGGCAAAGCACTTTGCAGCTAATCTATGATAAAGGGCAAATTATTATCCCAGGGATAATATGTCAAAGGGGGATATTTCATGATGATTATTTGTCACCACTACAGTTCTGTCTTGCCCTTAATCCGTTAAACAGTTTACTTAACATATTAGGTCATGGTTACAGTTTGGAGCCCAGAAACCAACTTTGTTTAATTATTTCTCATCAATTTTTAGGGGGAATGACTTAAAAGTGTATCATTCATCAGATGAGAAACTGAAAGCACAACTGCAAATGATTAAAATTTTCTCATATGATATAAGAATGGCATCTGGTCTTGATAAATCTGCAAAAGCATCACTGAAAACAGGAAAGCTGCAACACCAAGGAAATATCAGCCTGTGACAGGAATGTGATATAAATGAACTTAAGCAGGAGGGAGTATATAAATACTTGGGAATAGGTGAAGGCTTGGCAATAAAACATGAACAAATGATAAATGAAGTTTGGCAACAAACTAAGTTGTCCTGGGACATCTTCATGGGGGGTTAGGTTAATATTAGGGAGAGTTAAGTGGGTTGGGGAGGTGAAAGGGTTAAGTGGAGGCAGGGATGGTTGGGAGGAAATGAGATAATAATGGGGAGGGGTTTAAGAGGTTTAGTCTAGTGTAGTTGGGTTAAGCAATCACATTTTGGCGTGAACTTGCTACCCACCCACCCTCCCTCTTTTTTTATTGGTGAGGAGTAGGGTTATTTATCAGTGGGGGTAGACAGAGAAGAGGGATAGGCTTGCCCTCTTCTGTTCACCCTCTGGATGTTCATTTCAAGGATCTGGGGAAAGGAAATGAGTAGTTGGAGGAAGCTTGCTGAATAGTTAAGCAAGCTGAGGTAGGGATGGTGCTTATTTGGTGGAAGGTAATTCAATGGATGGTGTATGAAGTGAGTTGGGATGCTGCATCATAAGTAAAGTAAGCGACCTGAGGTAGGGACCCTGCTTGTTGGGCAGGGTGAATAGGTACGCTGCCCTGATCAACATGACAATGAATGGTGTATGAAGTGAGATGGGACATTGCTTCATAAGTAAAGTAAGTGAGTAGAGGTTTAGACGCTGCTTACTGGGGCAGGGTGAGTAGGTACGCTGCCCTGATTAACATTACAAGGATGTTATGCTGTATTTAGAATAAATTATATCATGAATAGTTGTAATTAATAAAGTTGATGATCAAAGCTATGTTATGGAAATGTAATAAAGGTCGTCAGATGTCATTTGGTGTGATGTGTTTTATTGAAGGGGACCGGGACAATAGAGCTTACTAAGGAATTCTTTAGAAGACTAAAACTAATATCAAAAACTGCCCTGACATCTATAAATAAAGTCCAAACTATAAATCAATTTCCTTTTCCTATTCTAATTTACAGTTTTGAGGTGATTGACTGGCTCCAAAAAAGTATTATATCAGTTGGATACAAAAACAAGAAAAATGCTTCACTCTTATCAAATGATATATAAGAATCAGTGTATACCAAGATTGCATATTCCCTACTCTGAAGGAGATATGGGCCCCCTTCAAAATTGATTGCATCTATAAATCTGCAATTGTGGAACTGCATACATATCTGCTAACTTCATCAGATCTAGACAGTAGTTTTAAAACATAAAGAAAAAAGTTTAAGATGACTTATTTGCTTAGTTTAGCAGGAACATTACAGTTTCAAGTGGGAATGGAAATCAATCCAGAAGTAGACAAAAATCTGACAGCAACTGAATGTGTCACAAGCAAAAGGAAGAATATAAAGAAACGGATGATGTGAGAAGGAAAGAAAAGTGGAAAAGTCATAAATATAGTTCCACGTGTTGAGATATCCTGGAACAACTTCATTTTGACCAAGATTTGATGCAGGAACAGTGAAGGAGAGGTGAATTGAAACCAAAAGATGAAAGGCTAATAATGGTGGCCCAGGGTGGTGAACTACATCCATGATGGCTTAGAAAGTCTAGTGAAAAGTTGGAAGAAATAGACACATGATCATTCTGTGAAAAGAAAAAATGAAAATAGTTGCATATCTTGTTGCTAGGTGTGATAAACACATGGTAGAGGGCCTGCATACTGAAAGGCACAATAGTGTGGCAAGACTGCTGCACTGCTGATTGTGCAAACACTATAATATAGAAGTGTCTGAAAAGCATCGGAAACATGAACCACAGCGCATTATAGAGAATGATTACGTTTATATCACATGGTATTACCTATTACCAACAGTTCAAAAACTAGATGTGAGGAAACCAGACATAGTATTTCATGAAAAAAGACAAAAACAGTATTGATCTTTGAAATTGCTACATCCAGGGATCGCAGTGTCTTATGTACAGAGAGACACAAAGTCACAAAATGCTGGAATTTTTAAGCCAGAAATGGAAGCAATGTGGAAGAAAGATACCCAGGTGTTTCAGCAATGTTATCCATAAGCTTCCCATGATACAATCAGAACCAGAGTGAGCTGGTCTTCCTGTATTTTCTTCTGTGTGTTATATATAGACCTACCCAAGCTAAGTAGCAGCAGGTCATCTGCATAGAAGGATATAATTGGGAAGACCCTTCATAAGGTCATTAAGTGACGGGTAAAATGTATTGGGCTCTGAGCTCTTTTTGGTTGATCC
Organism: Protopterus annectens; assembly: GCF_019279795.1. NCBI lineage: Eukaryota > Metazoa > Chordata > Ceratodontiformes > Protopteridae > Protopterus > Protopterus annectens. Next base: position 767,887,602 of record NC_056733.1, read on the forward strand.
AGAACCCCAGAGTAAAGAAGTTGAGCAGTATGGCTGTGACAGTTTCCATGTGGGGAAAATTACTAGAAAGCTCTTCACATAGTGTGCAGGAACATGTATATGCAATAAGAAGTGGAGATGAAAATAATGAATTATATAAACATTTAAGACTGTGTAACAAAAATGTTAAGAATTTTTTTTATTGTGAGATGTTAGAGTAGGGAGTATGGGTGTAATACAACTAGAATGTGTGCTTTTTATTATTATATTTTTGGTATACTGAAAATACACAGAGATCAAGTTTATCCATGTTAATGTTAGTGTAGCAAATTATAAAACTGAAACTCTTTCTTTACATGTTAATAGCATCTTAAATCCAGTAATACAGAAATATGCATAGTACGTTAGAGACTTTGGGCAGTGTTTTTTAGAAAAAAAATTGAAAAAAGATAATTCTAGCAGCTTTTGACAACATTGTTTTAGTGACGTAGATGTGATATCATTTTCCACAGTTATTCCACAGAATGAAGACACTGAAACATTTAGAAGTTTCCCAGTATTACAAAATAATTATTACAATAGATAACTTGAAGTTATTTGTGTATCGATGTAAGTAGTATTGCAACTTATTTCTTGTTTTCACAGACAGCATATTTACAGACAGGAAACAAGAGTGGTAACAGGGACCACACAGGGATGACCATATGACAAAAAACCTGGCTATAGAAAAGTCTGGAATTTAGCAACATCATGTTTTATTTTCAGTCTATAGGTGACATAATTTTAGGAGAAGGATATGAATGGACACTGAAAGTTTATCACAACAGTGAATCAGACTACCTTATTTTTATTTTTATATTTCACAATGGCTGCTTCTAAATAAAGAAATTGTGTATTTTGACATTAAGATTTACTTTGACTCTGGTGTTAGGAGTTTGAATTCAAGTATTTTAGGAAGTCTGAGTTTAGAAATTGTTAGTTGGCACTCATGAAGCATGAAGATTAATAATGTAATGAAGAAGCAAGCAGTCAGACTGGTCAGGCTTTTATCATGTATTCCAGCAAGAGGTAGATGTGTTGAGATGTTTATTTATTGAGAGTGGTTACAATGAAGAAGAGGTTAACACAATGTTAATGGATATTATATATGGAAGAACTGTGGAATACCAGTCAATTGTGAAGGGAGGTATAATGAATAAGAATGTAGTTGGCCATTCCCCAAGGAAGGAATGAAGGAGATAATTATTTTACAGCAATGATAGTTGATCATAATGTAGATGCACATCAAATGAAACGTATAATAAGAAATAAATGAAAAAGTTATCCATATTTAATTAAAATAATCAGGAATGAGCATGTTTTCTTTGCAGTAATAAGGTGAATTTGAAATTTGTGCTGGGACCCAGTCATGGAAACAGAAATATAACTGGGTCCTGCATTGTAGTTACAAACAAATATAAATTTTGCAGGAACTGTGGGTATGTCTATGAAAGTTTGTATTTTTTGTGAACCACATTAGCAGGTCTTTTATATAACATCCATGTATGACACTACAAATATAGTAGCTACTGCTCTTTGTTTGACCTGTGATCACTTCTATGTAGGTAAAACTATTGGGAATCTATTGCAGTATATCTGAGGAACACACATTATGCAAAAACTTGAAATATGCTTAATGCATTATGTAAACTTTCAAATTATGCAACAACAATTTTAAGAATGTTTTTGTCACTGATAATTTTAAGTCCAGTATTAGGGGGTAGTCCCAGTGCATTTCCTGAGAAATCAGTAGTACAAATGGGAGGTAATGCTGAAAACTGTGCAACAACCTGGTTTGACTGATCACATTAGCATTAAATGTGTGAGAAACTGAAAAGAAGAAAATACTATAAAAACATATTTGATGGGTTGTTATTGGTTGGTAACTAAATCATGTGTCTGTTGTTCTTAATAAAGTAGAGAATTTATTATCTGAACGTCGATTATCAGAAACATCAATTATCCAAACACAACCTTCCAAAGTTTTTTGGTAGGAAAAATCATAAAGTCTGAATATGTAAACACTAAACATACTCACGTGTGCATGTTTTATGAGCTTGTAGCCAGCTCGTATGTGAAAAATATTCTTTGTTGTTCGCTGGAATCAATGAATGGTTGAAAAGCATGCAGAAAAAGCAAGATTTTTGCATTTTTTTATCCGGTTCAATGTATGTTTGATTATTCGAACTCTCCTAGGTCCCAATTAGTGGGACTCTCTACTGTATAAAAAAAGTGGTTGTATGCAAATTGCTTAATTTTGAATAAGCTTCTGACAAAGTAAAGATGAAACCATTTAATAAAACTGGTTCATGGATACATATTGGTCAGCTATATATTTTGTTTATACCTTGCATAGCTATCATTTCAGGAACCAGAAATAAAGAAGAATCTTAAGTCTCACTGCACCATGTTCATTATGTGCCTCAGCTGCAGGGTTTGTGTATACTCCATGCCTCACTCTTATGTATTTATGATCTTATCTTTTCTCAATGTTACCTGAAATATCTTTTAGCATTAGGCTAACCATTTAGTTCCAGTTCTGTCAGTGTCACCTCTGGACTTATCCCAGTATAACCTGTAATCTGCACCTGACAGACCTGTAATAATATACTTACAGTACTCTTTTTCCAGGCATTTTTACTACTACTCTGAAATAGTTTGAAAACATGTATAAATTTATCTTACATGTGCAATGTAATTCTACCGGGACTGCCAGCCTCACATCCTTGTCTATGTTATTATTTGGTTTAAGACATTTTCTCTCATTACCATTACAATGCTAAATGTTAATCATCCTTGACTGTATGTGTTGTAACCTCACAAACTTGTTATGTGATGCATTAGATAATATTACGTCTGTTGTACTTCAATGTAATCAAATTCCACTCAATTTAATTCTATGACGTCTGTCATATATGTGGGACTTTTTTTGTATGTTATTGTGCTCAAATTGTATTCATTTGTCTTGCATAATTAATTAGACATTTATGTTGACCTTTGTTTTTCTTCCCAGGCCTCCACTGAAAATCGGCTTCAGCCCAGATAGAAATCCCAGTTCAAAAGCATACATACATACATTAAAAAGTTCTAAACTAGCCAACAAAATGGTCATGGAAATATTTGGCAAATCTGTTTTCTTGAATTTCTCTGTGTGTTGTAAACTCGATCTTTCTGTTGATTTTATAGTAGCATTCCATGCATAACAGTGTGGTACCAAATTTAGCATTGTTATTTCACAGTATTTGTCTGATTCAGTTCTTTGCTAAGATGCTTTCTTTGCAGATTCTACATTTTGGCAGCTTTAGATTAATCCCACATCTCAAAGACATGCCATAGGTAGATTAATGAGCATTTGGACTGTCCACAACTGTTTGTGCTGCATCTGAACAAGTACATATGCAGTGTTTCCTATGAATGAGATGGTGCCTCATTCTTTATTAGCTCCACTGTGTTGTGCCCACTAAGGGAGGGATATGCTCTGGCTCCTCAGTGAGAGTAAAGTAGATAAAGTAGGCAATCAGAGAATGAATGAATGAATGAATGAATGAATGAATGAATGAATGAATACCAGGCATAACCTGTTGTCTAATTATGCACAGAATGTTTTAGACTCAGAGTCAGATCCAGCACAAAGCTCCATAGGCAGCTGCCTAGGGCCAGTGCTAGGTGTGGGACCCATAAACATAAAAAAGTTGCTGCTTAGCTTTGACGTGACAACTCTGGTTTCCTCTCTTTCACTGGCTCAGATGCATTGCCAGTGAGAGAGAAGGATTCATTCTGGAACTTGTCAAACTTAAAATGGATCAGTAGCAGACAAGCAGCACTAATGCTGTCTCTTTAAGAAAACTCTGTACAACTTAGGGCAAAATATGTTGCTGTGTAGATGTGGTAAGTAATATTGTTTGTGAGTATGTGCACATGTGGTTGGCCAGAGGGTAAACATTTGCATCTCAGCTATCCTTGGTTTTGCAGAATGTCTCTGAGTTTACTTCATATTTTTGCCAACCCTTATGGAATGTCCTGAGTTTTCCACTTTAGTTCAGTGTCTAACAACATTTGCTTTAGACATGTAAGGGACATGCAGTGAAAAGTGTGTGTGGGGGGGTCACTGTCAGAAAAGTGTGTGTGTGGGGGTCACTTTCAACAGAGTGATTCATTTATTTAGAAAAATCACAGGGAGAGAACACAGTGTAAAAGAGTGCATACAGAGTAATTAGGTATTCCTTACACATATGAAGAGAAAATAGCTAGATGGGAGATAATACTAATGTTCACAGGCATTTGTGGATGAGCTGAAATGGTGACATTAGCTCACAAAGCTGTCACCCACTGCATGATAAGTAAACTGCTTTTCCATTCACATCCATGATTTGCAAATTTGAACTTTTACGCTTCCTAAATTACATTTTACTAGCAACAGCCATATAACCTAACTTGTGCATATACTATAATTAATTTATATAGTCTAAAACAAAAAAGAATAGCAAAACAAACTATTAATTATTTATAGACTCATTAAGTCTCCATCTATTAATAGTAGTATAGGCATCAGTTCGTATGAATTATGTCCAGGCTGTATTACTTTGCATTGGTGTGTGCATTGTTAGCATCTCTATCTTCTCTGAGAATTATCAAAATACGCAGCTTATGTGACAGCATACCTCTCAACCTCTTAGTGTGAAAAATCTGGACAAATCCAAAAATAATGGGGGTACAAAGGCTTAAAAATTGGGGTACTTTTTAAATATTGCTCATATAAATATACAAGTTTGCTAGAATAGCAGGCTTTGCTTTAGCATACATTTTTCTGAAGGATATGAAGCCCGAAACTTAAATGTCTGCCATTATTTAGTGACTTCAATACTCAAGGATTTGTAAGAAAACCACAAAGTTTGTGAAGAACAAACCAAGAAAATGAAGCAAAAATCTTGACATTCTGCAAAAATCTGGGCGGTTGATAATTAAGCCCATTCTCTTGGAAATGTAACCACTGCAATAATCAAAAATACCTGGAAAAACTAAAGTGAATGAAGTAGTGTTGATCTATAGTTCTTCTATCCTGTATTTATAAGGTCAGTTTTCATAAAATAGTAGCACATTTTTCATTTTGGGGTGCAAGTATCCAACTCAATGCTGTCCTGTGAAGAAAGAGAGATGGTGCCATGTCTTTCTTTGTCTTTCAGTGGTTCAGTAACTCATCAGCCATGCAGCACTTATATTGACTGTGGTTGCTCTATCATAACTTTATGTCTTATTTAGAGGAAAGTTACTATTTTTCTATAGATGCTAGTGTATGCTGATGTTAGTAACATTAACAGAAAACATGACAGGGTAACGAGATATGCACATCATGACATTGTGGCAGAACAGGGATTTACCCTAAAATGTCAAGATAGTTGACATTTTTGTAGTATGTCACATAATACAGCAGCCTAAATCAGCACTATCACATCAAAAGAGGGATGGATACATGCTAATACTCCAAGCAGTTTACTGTGATATTCTGCCTGTCACACATCCAGTTGGGTACTAAAATTGGCAACAAACGTGGTCAGAAACTGTTGCAGAAAAGGGGAAGAACCAAGGAATCAAAAAACTCCCTCACCAGCCTCAGTAGAAAGCTGAGATCCCTCATAAAATCTTCCAAAGCTAGTTACGAAAACAAAATTGCCAAAGATTCCAAATAGAACCGCAAGGCATTCTATAGCTATGTTAAGAATCTAAATGGCAATACTCATAGGTTCATAGGTTCATAGGTAGGTACTAGGCTATTGGCCCAAGGGCCTATGTAAGCCTAGCCAGCAAGGTTCCCTGGCTTATGCCATGCAAGAAAGTTATTTTCCTGTGCCACTGTCGAGCAGAGACACAGAAGTGATCTCCGGGGTGTATTTCCTATTTCCCATCCACTTGTCAAGATTTTTCTTGAAGAGTGCTAATGAAGAACTTTGCTTGACATAGATGGGTAGCCTGTTCCAGAGTATGGGAAGTCTCTGGGACAGGAATCTATCCCTCCAGCATGTCCTGTTTATTGTGGTGACAAGGTTTAGGTCCCTAGAGCATGTAGCTTGGAGGGATTGGTTCAGATCTGCTCTGAGCTACAGCAGAATGGCACTAGATATACTGATCCCAAGGATATTGCCAATATCCTGGCAGACAGATTCAGTGCCAACTTCACCCCCTCTCACCCCCTAAAGGGCCCATCTCAATACCAAAAGAATGCCAAATTCCGGTAATCATGGCCCCTCAGGTAAAAAATGCACTCTCCAACTCCAAGAATAGCATTCATGGGACCAGACGACATCCTGGGCTGTGTACTGCATGAGCTATAAAATGAACTGGCACTTCACTTATGTGTCATGTTTAATCATAGTCTCACCTCAGGCTTCATGCCCACAGAGTGGTGCACAGCTACAGTCATCCCATTCCACAAGGGGGGATCCACTTTGGATCCTGGGGACTACCGTCCCATCAGTCTGATGAGCCTGATCTGCAAGGCCATGGAATATATTTTCATGGAACTTATAAACAAAGACATTGGCAACCTTCAAACACTGGACCCCACCCAGTTTAGGTTCATGAAGGGCCGATCTTGTCTTCTGAATATGATCGACTTCTTCGAATCACTCTCCAGAGCCATGGTTCACACAGCCTACTTAGACCTTGCCAAGGCTTTCAACACTATCTCCCACTCTGGAATCATAGATAAACTTACTAAGCTGGGCATTAATTCCTACGTCACTCGATGGGTTGCAAACTGGCTTACTGACAGAACACACACTGTAAAAGTAGCCGACTCCAAATCCAGCTGCAGACAAGTGACAAGTGGTGTACCTCAGGGTTCTGTCCTAGGACCACTCTTGTTTGGCATTTACTTTTCTGAAGTACAGACCAACACTAAGGGATACTGGCTTACAAAGTTTGCAGATGACTGCAAGCTGGGAGCCATTATTGAATCCCCAAATGAAGTGGATATACTACAAAAGGGCCTTACTGAAACAGATGCTTGGTGCCAGAGCCATGGACTCAAGCTAAATGGCAAAAATATATAGTTGTTCCCTTTCGGAAAAAACACGTACCTGTGAATTACCACATAGGTAGTAGTACATTAAACACCAAAAGTGTGATAAGAGACCTAGGGACACAGGTGGACAGTGGTCTCACCTTTGATAACCACATATCCACAACAGTTAGAAAATCCTTTTACGTGGCACACCTCATCACTAAGAGCTTTTCATCCAGAAAAAAGGAGGTCATTGTCCCTCTGTACTCATCCCTCATTAGACCCTTTATAGAATACAATGCCCATTTGGTATGTACCTCACAAGACAGCTGCAACAACTAGAAAGGCCACAGAAATACCTCACAAAAAAAGAATCACAGGCCTAAAGCAGATGCCTTATGCTGACCATCTAATGAAACTCCAGCTATACTATGTTGCATATCGCCTATTCAGAGGTGATCTCTGCCTAACATACAAGGCCATGTCAAACTCAGAGTTGTTGGACATGCTACACTTATAGAAATTCCAATCCCTCTGAGCCACATGCTCCAGGGATCTTAACCTTGTCATCACGATGAATAGAACATGCTGAAGGGATAGGTTCCTGACCCAGAGACTCCCCATACTCTGGAATACACTGCCCATACATGTCAGGCAGAGCGCCTCAATGGCCCTCTTGAAGAGGAACCTTGATGATTGGATGGGAGATAGGAAATTCACCCCAGGGATCACATCAGTAGCCCTGCTAGACAGGGGTCCAGGAAAGTAAATATTTGTGGGAAGCAATAGTCAGGGAATCATTATGGCTTGGCTTGTATAATCTTTAGGGCCGATAGCCTAATACCTACCTATAAACCTATGAACCTATATACTGCATTTTTAAAAATAAAATGCAAACAGCTCAAGGACAAACATAATCACTGAGTTAAAGCTCCCACCTACTCATCCAAATTTCTAGCTACAATGTAACATCAACACCAGTTATAATCAGTGAGTTAAATTCTGAACCTTAAATGTGGTTGATAATAATGGGGGCAATTCAGGTGGTTGCCTGGGGTCCACAGTTTCTCAGAAAATGCACATCAATGCAACATCTATTGCTCTGTTAACATTATTGGTACTTAACATATAGGATCATATATCTGAGCTGCTTCCTTTTGCCTACTGTGTGACTTTGAGTAAATAATTTAATCAGGCAGTGCTCCTGGTTTGGCTTTGAAAAGATGCACTTTGTCTAGTGGGTTTACTTGGCTAATAAATAGATAAAATAAAAAATAATATTTAAAATTTGTCCCATTTTGGGCCTTTGCCCCACCATTAATGTTGGCTTTGTCCAGAGTTGTTTCTAGTTCAGAAAACGCTTGCTAATGCAACGTTTGTTATTCTGGCAGTTTTCTAAGTATGTAAGCAAAATATTTAAAATATGTGCCTGATTTTGGGTTTTTGTCTCTGCTTCTTAAGCTAAGAGAGCGGGAGGTATGGGAGTGCAATGGATTAAACTGGATGGTTCTGATGGCAGTGAGCAGAGATTCATTTCTGAATTATACTTTATATATTTATTCAATCATTAATCTTAAGTGGCTATGTAAGTTGTATAGTCATATAAGTGATTATAATTGGTTGTGGGTGTGTCTGCATAGAATGTGCAGTTTTCAACTCTTGCTAATTTTATCTCATATTTATGGTCTGTTTCTATTAAAAAACTATGGTTTTCTGTCAAGTGTTCTGCACTGCACTCACTAAATAATAACAAATGTGAGTCTCAGACATCATATTATTCAGAAAATGCTTGCCAACACAAAACATTTTATATTAGCAACTTTCCAGGTAAATAAGAGAAATATTAAAATATTTTTTTGTTTTGTTTTGTTTTATTTTGTTTCTTTGTCTCTATTTTTTTATCTAAGAGGATGGAGGGCATGGGGTGCCATAGAATGCACTGTATAGTTCTCACATCAGCAAACTGAACTACATTGCTAGGTCATTATTTATAATTTGTTCATTCATTTGATTGCAAGCAAACATCTAAGGTATACACAGTTATACAAGGATACAAGGCAATGTAGTTGATGGCCTCATCTGTGTGTGTGTGTGTGTGTGTGTGTGTGTGTGTGTGTGTGTGTGTGTGTGTGCGCACACACATGTGTGTGTGTGTGTGTATGTCTATGCCTATAAATACTTAGTTCCTGCATCCCAGAGTAGTTATGGTGTAAATGAAAGAATCAGTTGTAATGAACAGCAGCAGCATAATATAAGCTATGTTCTTTGGGTTCTGTCCTTGGTTTCCTGACTGTTGGCAGTGCATTTAGATTAGGTTTTGAATAAACCGAACAGCATGAAGTTGATGACTTTAATGTTAACATTTTATCTGTAAATATAATTTAATTTAGCTTGCTTTTTTCAGGCAAGTAGGCATAAAATGCACTGTGATGATCTACAATAGTGTTTGTCTGTTCATTAGTGTTGATGAATGAGGCTATGAGCTATTAATGAGCTGCTTCTTTTAGTGCAGGGTTTGATTCTCGCAGCCTTCATTTGTCTAGTGTATGACTCTGACTAAGTCACTTCACCAGACAGTGCTACTGGCCTGCCCCTAGAAAAATGACACTTGCATCCAGTGGGCTGTCCCAGGCTGTTAGCAAATATGTTACATATTGTCTTTGAATCCCTACACCCTTTACATAGCCATATTTAGGACTCATAAAGGTTACTTTATAGCTCTACTGTTCAGATTAATTGGACTATGTTTTTAAGTGTTCCTCTGAGCTTGTATTCATTAAACTAGTTGGTAATGTTTTCAGACTAGAGCAGATATTTTCTTCAGCTTTGCTCCTATGAAGAGCTTTGCCATTGCCTTGCAATCAAGCCCTAAAGGTGTTGTAGAAATGCATTTTGAGAAATGGATCACTCAAATAATGGGTTTACTTGCACAGTAAACTGCATTTTAATAAGATGCGTTATGTCACCTCATAAGATATATTCATTTTTTACTTTCCCCTTGTACTTGTATTTTCCAGAGGTGGGTCAGTGCACTGGTGTCTTAACAAAAAAAAGTAGCCTGGTAGTCTTTTTAGAGCTCAGAGAATCACTGATCCATACCAAAACATTTCAAATGCATTGTTACCCATTTTTAGCTCTCTGCAGTGAAGCGTTCAGAAAGACGGAAGGTTCAGGGATCTCACAGATGGGAACTGACTAAGCAATGCATAGGGGAATTAGCCATGATAACTGGATATTTCACTTGTTTCTCTTTTACTTTCATTCTCATACTACAGACTTTCCAGACCAGTATCTGAAAGGAATGAATAATTTATGTACTTGGCAATGTTTTCCTTGGAGAAACATTCAGCTGTGCTTTGGAAAGAATATTATTTTTCTACAATGTGGCTGTGATGCTGTTTAGTAAAATCAGGTACATATTTGTAAATGACAGTTTGCATTCATACTAACAATATCATACTGTGACAGCAAATATTATATTGGACTTTAATTTTGTAACACTACATGCTCCTCAGACAAGATTTACAGGTTTTAGATGTCTAGTATATTCCACATGATTCACATTGCAAGCTACTGCTGCATTTATTTAGTAGACAGGTTAACATTTTTTGTTACTCAGAAATAAAAATATGGCAAAAAAAAGGAACTCTGCAAGTCATGAAACAATGCATATATTAATGCCTACTTTACGGATCACCAAAGGCATTTTTGTAAATCCAGAAAAACTTGTTTCCTACAGTTTTATGCCTCTTCTCTCCTTATGCACCAGTTTTGCACTATGTATAAAATTTACTGGTCTGACTTTGTGCCTTGCAGATTTGCTTTGCATCTTAGCTTCTATTGCTTTTTGTCTAAGTTCAATGAAGTAATATATGTAGTTTTGTGAACATCCCAAAGCAATGTCATAAAGGAACAGTGAACTAAATTTCTGTAAGAAAATATAATTCTTGACTTTCCACTTGACTCCTATTTGAGGAATGTTCAGTGAAGTGGGAGATGAGTGAGTAAAAATGTAATGTTTAAGTTGTCCATGCTTTCATTTGTTGATTTCATTTCATCATTTTTTGTAAATCACATGTCCAGGTGAGGATAGTGGTGGTAGCAAATCGTGCAGGGTAGACCAGATTCCTATAACCCTAACAACAGTCTTAGTTCATGCCATGGGATTCCCAGACATTTCCAGACAAGCTGAGAGATAGACTTCTACCAATGTATTCAGGTTCTGCTCATGAGACTATTGCCAGTAGGCGTTACTTAACACCTCTACTGAGAAACTCCAAGAGCGCATCCTCTCATAAGGTGCCCAAACCATCCGAGCTGTCTCCTCACAGCAAAAATAAATGCTGGCTACACCGTGAGATCTTCGTCAAATACTGGACATCTCCTTCTGTTGCAGAAAGTGAGTCCAGCTATGCTGCAAATGAACTTCCAATCAATTCTTTTTTTGGAGATAACCATGAACTCTGATTTGGAGGTGCTGATTTTCATCCCTGCTGCTTCATACTCAGGAGTAAATTGCACCATTGCATTCTTGAGATCACAGTCACTTGATATAGCTTTAGATATAGATATAGATATAGATATAGAGCTATAGATATAGATATAGATATAGATATAGATATAGATATAGATATAGATGTAGATATAGATATAAATATAGAGCTATAGATATAAATATAGATATAGAGATATCGATATAGATATCGATATCGATACAGATATGGATATATATATATATATATATATATATATATATAGATGTAGATGTAGATATAGACATAGACATAGATATAGATATAGATATAGATATAGATATAGAGCTATAGATATAGATATAGATATAGATATAGATATACATATATAGATATAGAGCTATAGATATAGATATAGATATAGATATAGATATAGATATAGATATAGATACAGATGTAGATATAGATGTAGATATAGAGATATAGATATAGAGATATCGATATAGATATTGATATAGATACAGATATGGATATATATATATATATATATATATATAGATGTAGATGTAGATATAGATATAGATATAGACATAGATATAGACATAGACATAGATATAGATATAGATGTAGATTTAGATGTAGATATAGATGTAGATATAGAGATATAGATATAAATATAGATATAGATGTAGATATAGAGATATAGATATAGATATAGCTGTAGATATAGATGTAGATATAGATGTAGATATAGCTATAGATATAGATGTAGATATAGTTATAGATATAGATGTAGATATAGATGTAGATGTAGATGTAGATATAGATATAGATATAGACATAGATGTAGATATAGATATAGATGTAGATATAGCTATAGATATAGATATAGATGTAGATATAGCTATAGATATAGATGCAGATATAGATGTAGATATAGATATAGACATAGATATAGATATAGATGTAGATATAGCTATAGATATAGATATAGATGTAGATATAGCTTTAGATATAGATGTAGATATAGATGTAGCTATAGATGTAGATATAGATGTAGATATAGATGTAGATGTAGATGTAGATATAGCTATAGATATAGATGCAGATATAGATGTAGATATAGCTATAGATATAGATGTAGATATAGATATAGATATAGAGATATCAATATAGATATCGATATAGATACAGATATGGATATATACATATATTATATATATATATATATATATAGAGAGAGAGAGAGAGAGATGTAGATGTAGATATAGACACAGACATAGACATAGATATAGATATAGACATAGACATAGATATAGATATAGATGTAGATATAGATATAGATATAGAGATAGAGATAGAGATATAGATATAGATATAGATATAGATATAGATATAGAGATATAGATATAGCTGTAGATATAGATATAGACATAGATGTAGATGTAGATGTAGATGTAGATATAGACATAGATATAGATACAGATATACATATAGATACAGATATATATATATATATATATATATATATATATATATATATATATAGATGTAGATATTATTATATTTATTATTTTATTTATTTATTTATATTTGTTGACCAGGAGTGTCCGACTGGACGTAGGTCCATTTTCATTGGAGGCCCGGGGAGAAAAGCTCCACAGTTAAAATAAGCAGACAGTAGTTACATTGGATTACATAGCGATTAACAATTTACATAGCAATTACTTACAACATATTTACAGATGAAGAACATAGTACATCAGTAGACAACTAGAATCTTTATCTGTGAAGTACATAACAGACATTAACAAATGTTACAAGAAGAAGTTCCTGCTGTATAATAAGTACTGGCTTATGAGCATCTGAGCTTGCTATAATCAAGGTAGTTAGTGGAGTTGAAAGAAAGGTAGTGGTTGGATGGGGTGGGTGATATTAGAGTGGGAGTTGTAAGGGCATAGCCAGCAACTTTTAGTAAAGTTTTGAAGTGGGTGCATGATGGTATGGAGGTAATTGTGGGTGGGAGGGAGTTCCATAATTTGGCTAAGGTGCAAGAGAATAGTGCTTCACCAGCAGAGTTATTGGCTTTAGTGATCTGCAAGTGATTTTTGTTACTGGATCTTAGTGGTCTGGTGGTGCGATAGGGTTGGAGTAGATTCTGGAGGGATGGGACATTTAGTGGATATAGATATAGATATAGTTATAGATATAGATATAGAGATATAGATATAGATATAGATATAGATATAGATGTAGATATAGATATAGACATATATATAGATATAGATATAGATATAGATATAGATATAGATGTAGATGTAGATGTAGATGTAGATATAGACATAGACATAGACATAGACATAGACATAGACATAGACATAGATATAGATATAGATACAGACATAGACATAGATACAGATATAGGTATATATATGTATAGATATAGACATATATATATATATATATATATATATATATATATATATATATATATATATATATAGATGTAGATATAGATATAGATATAGAGATATAGATATAGATATAGACATAGCTATAGAGATAGATATAGATATAAATATAGACATATATATAGATATAGACATAGATATAGATATAGATATAGATATAGATATAGATATAGATATAGATATAGATATAGATATAGACATAGCTATAGATATAGATACAGATATAGACATAGATATAGATATGTATAATATATATATAGATATATATAATATATATATATATATATATATATAGCAATAGATATAGATATAGATATAGATATATACATAGACATAGATATAGATATAGACATAGGGCAGGATTCACGAAGCCTCCGTGTAAGAGTTATAACTCATACACGGAGGCTGCAGTTAAACGGAGTGATGTCAGCATGCTCTGCATATTAATGAGAGCATGCTGAATCACACTGAAGGCCAACACGGTCCATGAAAGACAGTAGGGGGCGTGTCCGTAGGCCGAGCCCTGTGGCGGACACGCCCCAGAAGAGGAAAAGTACCCAAAGAAAACACCCATGACAGAGTCCACGGAAATGTGAATAAACAGAACACAACACATGCCCCCACAGACTATGAACTGAAAACATATAAATAAACATGTTTCATATTTTTTTTTAAATTGTAAAAATGTTTAACTGTGAGTGCGCTTTGCTGGCGTGCCCGAGGCGCAGCTACAGTTAGCAGTCAGTGGGAAAGCATATAAGAACTAAATATGCAAAATAAGCCAGGAAGCAATAGCGTAGCGGTAGAGATGTTAGCTGAAGAGCAGGCATTCATGGTTCGAGCCCCCACAACACCAATTTTTTTTTTTTTGCAAAATAAGCAGGAAACAAGTCCCTGACAAATATGTACACATAAAACCACAAATTATGTAAAATGTAATGAAATAGCCCATTTATATTGAAGACATGTGAGGTAACAAAAGAATAAAAAATGCCAGATGTGCTCATAGCTGAGCTACAGTTTAACAGAGTGAGTGCATCTGCCCGTAGATGAGCAGTGGTTTAACTGGTGCAAAATGAGTGCCCGTAGCTGAGCAGTGGTCTAACACGCTAAATCTATGTGCCCCTAACTGAGCTGAGCGGAATATGCGTGCCGATAGCCAAATGAGGCTTAAACCAGCGTACCCCGTTTGCGCGGAACGAGCTAACCGATGGGCAACGTTGAGCAAGCCGTATTAAAACTGCCTTTACACAGACACACCCCTCAGCATGTCTAGACAGTCATGAAAAATAAAAAGCAGTGGCCAGGTTCGAACCCAGGATACTATACACCATAGTCAAGGTACAGAACCACTAAGCCATGACAGCAGTACTAGCAATAATAGCTAATATATAGGAATGAATACAAACTAGAGCATGACAATGCAGGTTTACTGAAGTTGATACAATTCCAAAATGGCCAATCACAGATATGTGGGAAAAAGCGGACTATATAAGCCCCATAGGCGGGAATACACAGCATAAACGATTGTAGAACTGACCTGCAGGCAGAATGACAGGAGTAGGAGAGGGTAGTCGCTTTTGAGCACAGAGGTGGGGTGTTGAGGAGTCCAGGTACATGGTCTGGCTCCTAGTCCATAATCATGAGGCCCAACTCATGCAGGGCCAGGTCCTCTGGGGAGCATACAGGGCTGAGGCGTGGGACGGTTGGCTCATGATCTCACCAGTGCCACAGGGATTCCAAGGACTGGTGAGCAGGTCCGTCACCACCATGCAGACCTGAAGAGATGCAAGCAGGACCAACTGAACCTTTGGATCCAGGAGGCCTGGCAAACACCCAACGCCCACTACTGAGTAAGTAACATTTAATTATGTATGTAAAAAATTAAACTAGCTGATATTATGGAGATGTGTATTCCAATATTACTTCATTTATATTACAGCTGCAGGTGTCCGTTCTGTGAACCGCAGAGCCTATGGCGATAGGCTGGTGCGGTTGCGCCACCAGGCAGGTCAGTAATCCACTACCAGTAACTGTAAAGAAATATAAAAGTATGACAGTCAGCAAAAGAGTGCAGTGTAGTCAGTAAGGAATAAAATCTGCAAGTAACAGTGTGAAAGTGTATGCAAGTATTGCTTGATTACAAGAGTTTTCAGCCTGTAAGTTTAACCTAAACATGAAACTGTCCGACATATATTCTGAAATAAAAATGCCCTGCCTGTAAGAAAATAGTACACAACCTGCAGCAGGCTGAAAAGTATAGCTGCAGAAGATGATGAAATCACATGTGTGAAATATATCCCTGTGGAAATACTGAAACATGACAGAAGTGAGACTGCTGGAAAGGATTGTAATAACTACTGTTAAAACATGTCAATAAAGCCTAGAAGTACCATCCTGAATAGTAAAATGAAAGCAAGTGAGAGAGTGTGAGAAAGTGTCATGAATCCAGCAATACAGTAGTAATAACCCCTGAATAAAGTATACTGCAGTCAAGACAGAATGAAATGCATGTGAGATTCAAAACCAAACAGTGAAATCTGTTCAAAGTGTTGCTGCATGTGTAATGTGTATCCCAAAATCTGGATATGTTGCTCTCAGTCTGAAATACGCAGATAGGATGATTGTCTGATATACCAAACATCCACACTTGTCTACAGCTATATAAAGCAAATGTAGCAAGATGATGTAGCTGAACAAAGCTAGATATGAATGTGTATGAAGAACACTAAAATGTATATCGATGTTGCAGTAACAGTCCTGTCACCAAGGTGAAATAGTTATCATATAGGAAACTGTAGTTAGAACAGTAGTGTGTATATAACTGTAGCTATTAGAAATGTACAGCATATGTATTGTTATTCGAAGGTGTTAATATTACTGTCTTTACCCCACCCTATAACCACATATAACCCATTCCACGTGAAAATGGTATGTGCAATCACAATTAACACCCCTGGACGTTTGTCCTGTTGGGTCATATATATCTGCATGTCTGTTGATGCATCTGCCCTGTTCATACATCCGCACCTGATGGCCTGTTGCCATCAATTAACCCTACATGTTGTTGGACTGTGTATTTCTGTTCAAATTATGCATGTGTTATGCACGCTGTTCAATGGTGTGAATATCTGGGTGTTTGGTTAATGGGAATACTAATGCATGCTGTTACAACTAATTGTGAATGGTATTATATGTCACTAACCCAAACTGTCATGACATAATGCAAAACATAGGCGACAGGAAGGCGGGTTCCAGCGGACCCACCTCTCCCACCTCAGCTGGCGAGTGCACCTGGCACTAGTGCCGAGTCCGGACCCTCCTCCGGTGGCCCTGTGCCACCTGCGGGTGGAAGCACTGCAGGGGATGGGGCTCGCCCCCCCTCTGCAAGTGTGGCCAGTGGAGAACCACCACTCACCCTCCGTAGCATCCGGACTGTGGTGCATAGGGAGATTCGGGACTCTGTTCTTGAGCACCTACGCCAGCTTGAGGCACGGGTGGCGCAACTAACGGGCATGCCTGTTGCCCCGCCTGCACAGCCCCCAGCACAGCCCCATCCTGGGCAGTGAAGGAACAGTGGCAACTGCCTATGGGTGGGGATATCAGTTCCACTGTTGCCATCTGTGGGCTCATGGGCTCTGGATATCCAAACCTCCATCCCCGTCAATTGTGTAACCCCCCCACACATGTCATACACCACCCCTGTATGCGTCTTGTTTGTCTTGTCTGTTTACCTACCCAACCTACCTCCCCAGCTGTACCGACTTCCTTCACCTGACATACCACTCTCACCTGAAAAAAAAAAAAAAAAAAAGGGCACTCTGTACCCACAAAAAATTATGCCCCATACATAGCTGCCCATTCTGCACACATGTCTGCTGGACATGGAACCTATCAATTACAATTGGCTGTACAACAAGTATTATTGTTGTCCTGACACCTCTCTCAGGGGTGGAAGGTTTCAAATGTCACACCAAATTACATACATATGCACAGCTGTTGCTGATGAAGAAATGGGCAGCTATGGGCCTTACCTACATCCCTCCTGCACATCCCAAGCTTGTTTCCCTACTGTCTTACCCTCTTTGTGACCCCTTTTTCACCACTTTCCTGTCTCCCCATTTTCTTTTCTTTCAAAGAAAATAGTGCGGGTGTGCGCCAGAGTAAGTACCGTTAAGCGGTTGTAAGCGGGTGTGCATGGAGCTAACCACCAGTGCGCATGCGTGAGCTCCGCGCAAACCAGCGCTAGCCTGGTTACAACTGCTTAAAAGTGCCTTAGTCACTGTGATTGGCAGATCCTGTACTCAGTTCAAAAGAAAAATGAAATCCCACTGTCAGTCCCGAACCCAGGACCTTGGAAACACTAGTCTTTCTACCACTAAACCATGACTCTTATACAAAAACATTGTGCTAAAATAAATATAACATGTAATAGTAGGGATGAATGTAAAGGGAATATAGGATGTGTAGTACACAAAGCATGTCATTTAAAATTACTGTCAAAACTACTGGATTTCCATAATAGTAGTGTGTGAACAGAAACAGCCATGCTAGTTGGCAGCTTGTAGATAATAAGGTCAGTTAAAGTACATAGATATATGTATGCATATGTATATATATATATATATATATATATATATATATATATATATATATATATATATCTATAAATATATCTATATATAGTTGTAGGAGTCAATGTGCATACACACTTGCTACAGGGAACATGAGAGAGGAATGGAGAATTGTGAATATACAACACAGCCTGAAGCATGAGAGAGATACGAACCTTTACACTCACAGAACACTGTCCACAGCATACCAGCATGGTCCCCGCCCTAACAATCTGAAAGGGCAACGCCTATCCCACATACCCTTTTATAGCACTGACCTGAAATCACAGTGAGAACTGCAATCAGTACACAACTGGCTGTATGCAATTAGTAAATGTGGCTTATAATTGGTGCAGAGGCCATCACATGGACCTATGCAGATACCTACAAAAGCATCCAGTGCTAACACTCCCCACATGCAATACATTCATTGCATTGTCTGCAAGCAGACAGAGGGAGAGCGAGAAGTGAGAGAGAGAGAGAGAGAGAGAGAGAGAGAGAGCAAAACAAAAATAAAAACCAGACACTGTGACTCTGTAACCCGAAGCTGTCAGCACTGACAGTAGCAGCAGCAAGCAGAAGCTGTGGTAACGCAACCAGCTGTGACAAACAGAGGTAATGCAAAGTAGCAGGTTAATAGTGTGCATACTGTGAACCCTCCAAATGTGTCATAGGTCTGTATCCATAGGTATGTCCATGTGATATGTTGTGTGTACGTAGTTCCACCAAAAGGGGATGACCATACATCACATGTCAAGCAGTCATAGGCCAGGATCCTGGCAGCATGTGTCTGTGCATTGGCCCAGCAATGGCTGTAGTGACTGCTTTGAAATGTCAGCCAGGCTCAAAAGTCAGGATCAGCCCATCCCAAAGGCACACTGGCTGGGAACAAGTGTCTGCAGGTACCTGATGTCACTGCATATGCATCCCATACTGCATAATTCCATAGCTTAGCAGACCAGGCCCGTTATGCATATGATGTGGTAATTCCCAGGGTCAGTCGAGGTGCTCCCTTAGTGGTGTGGGACCACTGTTGCTGTATGCCACTGTCCAGGTACATATCCTGTAGCACGGCCAAGATAAACTATCAGTGTTACATGCGGTGGTATGTCCTCTCAGAGTGACGGTAGCACACATCCAGGGGTACCACGAGGTCACAGTGATGCTGTGTGTTCTCCTCTGCTGAGGGCGGCCCTCACCTGGACATGTGAGATGATAGGGAGGTTACATCCAGCTGGGATAAATGTTTCAAAGGTGGGGGAGAAGGAGGGGGGATATGTGCACGAACATGTCTGCAGGATTGTTGCCAATATCCGTGTGTTTGGTGAATGTTAAGTAGGTGTGGATTAACACAGAGCATATCTGAGGCATGTGGTCCATATGTGTAACATAACTGAAGAAGGTCTTGTGGTCATCCATAGTGTTTGTGTCCATTTCCCCCCAGAGTAGGCCGTGGCTGTTGTTATGACGGACCGTAGCGTAGTACCAGTGCTGACCACAGATGCCTACCCTTAATGTGAATGTGCTCTGTCCTGCAGTAGCCTCCTGCTATTGTTATACAATCTGCCTCTGTCTGGGGTCCACCGGACAGGATGCCTAACCTTTGTGCATAGGGTCTGGGTTAGACATGTGTGTGCAAGTGTCATGCAATCCGTGGCATGTCAGTGGTAAGCATTTGCAAAGGGGTCAGCAGTGTGGCTTGTGGCTTCCACTGGCCCAGTGTGCTGCATGGATACCATCTCAGTCCCAGCAAGTGAATAACTGTCTAATCACATACATATCAAAGTAGTCTACTGTGCTGGTGGTGGTGGTGGGATATGTATATCCAGGCCGAGTGACGTCTGTCCACATCACAGTAGTGGACGGTGTCCCACATACAGTACCTTGGGATGAACCCCAGAGTGAGGTTGTGCATTGCACCTGTCAGTGTGTGCTGACCGATGGGGCATGCTACTATGTTGTGTGGAATGTGGCAGGTATTGTTGCACAGGTGTTGGCTGAGCACTGATATCTGGCCATGTACCTGTGTATCCACCACGACACACACACATGCAACATATGGGAGTAGTAGTATATCACTACACATGAGTATCATGTATAGTATGTGTGCCATATATTGCTGACATGGTCTGCTGATATCCTGTCTGTGTTCTCTTCCAGGAAGATGGCGCAACAGCGTAACCCCGCCTACTCTGTGGCGGAAGATGAGGAGATCCACCAGAGTATGACATCCTGTTTTCCTGCACCAGTCAGAATCAGCAGGAGAGGGCCGCACTGTGGCAAGACCTTGTCCGTAGGGTAAATGATATTGGCACGCATAACAGGACATATGAGCAGATGCGACATCACTGCAGTGATTTAATCTGAAGTGTCCGGCAGCGTGCATCAGATATCCACAGGCAACAGGTCGCCACAGGAGGTGGGGTGGCCACACATCCCCCCCTCACCAGACTGGAGGGGCTACTCCTAAGTGTTGTGGCTCCAGACCCGGAACACCAACAGCAGTACACCTGCATTATGATGGAGGCTGGTTCCACACAGCAGAATGACATGGAGCGTGCAGGTAATATGCCATATGTACACCTGACTGTTCTGTACACTGTATCATATGCAATATCAATGGCACAGATGTGCCCACTGACATTAATCTCATCATTTCTGCAGGTCCCTCCAGGGTTACAGCGAGACAGGCCATCCATGCTGGTGAGTGTGTTTAACATAACCTATAATAGTCCTGATAATGCTAGTAACAGTAGTGTAACTCAGTAGTGCTCTGTGTGTATACTGCGGGGTGTGCATGTGTGCATGTGCGCAGGTGTGCCTGTGCCCATGTGTGCATGTGTGCAGGTGTGCCTGTGTCCACGTGTGCATCTGTGCATGTGTGCCTGTGTCCACGTGTGCATGTGTGCATGTGTGCCTGTGTCCACGTGTGCATGTGTGCATGTGTGCATGTGTACGTGACCATGTGCATGTGTGCATGTGCATGTGCATGTGCATGTGTGCATGTGTGCATGTGTCCATGTGTGCATGTGTCCACGTGTGCATATGTGCATGTGTGCATGTGTGCATGTGTCCACGTGTGCATGTCTGCATGTGTGCATGTGTGCATGTGTGCCTGTGTGCATGTGTGCATGTGTGCATGTGTGCCTGTGTGCATGTGTCCATGTGTGCATGTGTGCATGTGTGTATAAGTGCATCACTGGTAACAATGTCTGGAGACTGTAAACTGTGTTTCCTGTCTTCATCCCACAGGTTCTGGGGCTGCTCTGGTGACCTGCAGCAGGGAACCTGAATCCTGTGCCACTGCTACTGGTAATGATGATATTTGTGTAATGGTACAGGAAGGTGTGTCAGGGTCTGCCATTGGTCAGCCAATTGACAGTACACAGCTGTCAACCCCATCATTGCGCACGGTCATCCTGCCTGTACATCCTTTGTCACCATTGTCCCTAGGTGATAGACAGGATACAGCGGGCATAGACCAGGATAATGTGGTACCTGTGGCACATGCGTCCCCACACAGCAGCCATGGGCAGGGTCCTCCGATAGTACCACACAGACAGTTGCCCATGGGTTCTCGTGGGAGCATCCGTGGGCGTACTGCCTCTGGCCGACGTGCCCAAAGAGGTCTGTCAACCTCAGCTATGTTTCGGACTGTCATGCAGGCTCAGTCACGTATGGAAAGGTACACCAGACAGGATCTGAGGGAGCTCAGAGCATGTCGCACAGCCATGACAGACACTATGCGTGACATTGCGGATGCTATCCGTAACTTCACCGATGTCATAGACAGACGTTGTGGGGACATATTACAGCAGTTCCACAACCAGATGTCCATGAGCCAGGGCAATGGTGGGCGTTTGCGGCGTCGACGTGGCCGTATGCCAGCAGCAGCAGCAGCTGGCAGTCGGCGCGGACGACAACAGGCTCGCGCATGCCCCATAGTGCCAGCAGCAGCCCCAGCAATGCTGGGTCTGTGCTGTCATCGGAATGCCCCAGGAGACCACGTGCACGTGGCTCTGGACAGTCCCAACAGGGACATGTGTCCAGTCAACACCCCCCCCGCTTCTGATGACAGTACCCAGTCTGGCTTTGTACTGGATACGGTCCGTAGCACCCCTGCCAGGCACAGGTACTGTGTCCGTGCACACAGACACTGATCTGTATGGCGTGCCAGGTGCAGTCTGTGGCTGTCCACAAACCCCTGTATATGGCAGCCATGAGGTGAAACTGTGTGCGTGCATACACACATGCGAAATGTTAACACTTAGGGCAACCACATACACGCACACACTGCTCCAACACTGCCCCACCCTGTACTGCTGCCCCTCACCAACACACATACACACACATGTCAATTGGTGGTATCAGTGGCTGACTCAGGCATACCTAATCCTCACCCTGTGCATATGATGACACTGTGCTACCTCCTGCAATCTCCAACATCATTGCGGGAACAGGTAAACACGTTGCTGATGCACAGGGTGACTACATAGACGTGTATTAGTAGTATCATGTTGGTAACAGTACAGTGTGCTGCTATGACTGTGTGTTTATCCCAGCATGCCTGCTGAAGTAACTGTATGAATGTCCTGAATTGTTATCTGCACCCATGCACATAATTGCATGCCGGTGGTAAGGTTGTCAACAGATAGCCGCATACATGGGTAGCACAGGGGGAAAGCTAACGCGAGTAGTGATATGCAATGGTGGACATGTACAGTAATGGTGTCAAGTTGCCCACAACGACTATGCCATGTGGATGTTCGCGCATGTAGATATGTGTGCAGTACCAATGTAATCCAAATCACAAATAAGTATGACATAATATCGGTTCTACCATGGGCATCTGTGCTGCGTATTCCTGGGTACATGTTGATAGTGCCTACATATTTGCATTGTTACTTACTGTTATTGTTACCCCTTCTTTGTTGTATAATGCACTACTTCCAGCCCTGTTTACTGTAGCTTTGTTTGCATGCATGTTCGCTTGGGGTCCCCTGGAACACTGCTTACACCTACAATGCAGAGTTACAGTGCTTCTGTAGACTTCTAGTGACATCTGCATAGCTTACGATATGTATGTCAACTTTACACATGACAGAACGTCACTGTCTGTCCTGTACGCATGTACATTGCCTGTGACACATTGCACACGTCTTACCTGGCATTTACCCACGTGTGCAGTCATATATGTCAGTGCTATGAAACAGTAGCAGTCCACCCACACATACACACCTTCAGTATGTTGTTCCCCATTGGCCCTATGTGTTGGTACTCACCATGGCAATCACACTACTAGGGTAGCATGTGCAAAGGTAACCTGTGAATCGCCTCTATGGTCCAGTTGTGGTTTATGTGAGTCATGTGTCATTGTCACAGCTGCCACATGTATCAGCCATCACCCTTGGCCAGGAACGTACAACACATGTGTGGGATGCCACCACACAGCCAATCTGGGGACTGGTCTCTCTGAACCCAGTAATGCCATACCCTGTCAGGTGGCATGTCATATATACTATGTCCAGGACAAACGTCAACCCCAATCCCTGCTGCTACTATTGATAATACCCCTGAAGATGTTCCTGATAGTTTTGACCAGTCCTTTACTGAGACATTTCAGGCCCTAGCTAGCCATCTACCTCCTAGCTCCCCTGGTCCTGAAAGTAGCACCCTAGAAAACTACTTGCGTCCAGCTGCCAACCAGTCGCCACTTCACTTCTCCGTGCCTTGATTGTAACAGTGAAACCCACTACACTTTCTGCTGATCAACTCCTGCCGAAAGTACCTATCAAAACCAGATGATGCTATTGCTTACCCCGTCTCAAAGGTAATCAAAGGAACCATGTTAGAATCTAACTTTCCCACCATCTGGAAAATGTCATATGTAATCCCACTTCACACAGGAGGCAGCTCTACTGAAGTCTCCAATTATAGGCCAATAGCTATACTCTCTCCACTTGCAGAGATTATGGAAACTTTCGTCATAGACATGTCATGCACTACCTAATCCAAACTCGCATTATGGCAGGCACTCAGCATGGCTTACGTCCTCATCACAGCACTACGTCAGGCCTCCTAGCCTTTACTAACACCATAAGCCATACTTGCAACAATAATTATATATCCGCAGCCCTCTTTTTGGATAATTCAAAGGCATACGATATGGTTGATCACCAACTTGTACTCCACACCCTGCAAAGACTGTCTAGATACTGGAGCCTTCCAATGGTTTCAATCCTACCTGCATGGTCGACAGCAGGTTGGCCTCTGGCAGAACAAACTCTCTAACCTTCTACCTAACACCCTCAGAGTACCACAAGGCTCAATACTAGGGCCCTAGCTGTCCTCCATCTTCATTAACGACCGTTATACTGTCATCCCAAAAGTCAGCTGTATCCAATATGCTGAATACTCTACTCTGATCTGCTCAGCCACATCTCCAGTAGAGTTATGGTCAGCTACCCAGACCACCTTTAATACAATAGCAAACTGGCTTTCTGAACACCGTCTGATCCTAAATCCCAATCAAACTAAACTGCTGTTATTTCACCAACACGTAGGTCTACCACTTTCACCGTTACCATAACATCAACTGATGGCACAATAATCTCCCCTGACCCATCTCCAAAACTATTAGGTATCATCATAGACAATAATCTCAAATGTGACATACATGTTAACCAGATTAGCAAAGCCATCAATAGAAAACTAGGGTCACTTTACAGAATTAAAGCCTTCCTAGCCCCTCCAGATAAAGGTGCCATAGCTCGCCACACCTTGTTTCAACCCTTCTGTATGCATCCTCTACTCTCGAATATGAACAAGACTGTCCTTAACAAACACTCGATTTGCTACAACCACATTGCCAGGTTTGCCACTGGCCCGCCTTTTAGGACACATCATTGCATCAATCTAAATCAGCTTGGTTGGCTTGCAATACCCAGCCTAATACAGTATAACCAACTGATTATGGCCTATAAAATCCTCTATAATCCAGACAATACTCCTGCACTTCAAATATTATCACCCCCTATAACAATCCTAGACCGCTTCGATCCTCTAATAAAGTACTACTTCAGACTAGCAGGTTTAATAACACAGCTGGTGATTCTCTCTTTGCAAACCCTGTAAGTAGATCCTGGAACTCACTTCCAGCTGATATTACCCTACTGTCCACCTTAGTTCAATTTAACAGTAGACTCAAACAACATTTGTCACTTAACTGGCTATGTCAATGTATCAAGCCTGGCTAACTCGAATGTGTAACTTCTGTGAACCACTTTACTGTGTAATTTTAATTTAATCCTGACTTGTGCTCAGGTCTAACATTAACCTGTGGAACATGTTTGACTTGCTTACTTATGTAATCTCTGTAAATAATCTGTTTGTAATATGTAATGCTAGTATTATGTAATGCTGCATCTGCTACCCTCGTAGCTTGTCTCCACGGGCCTCCCCTGGAAATGGACATGCATCCAGTTGGGCTATCCCAGTCAACAAATGTAGGATAAATAAATAAATCAATACAATATATTACAGTGATGACAATACCAGCAGACATTGACACACACTGACAGCATGCTGAACACACGGGGGCATACGTGGGGACTCAGACTAGCAGCCTGCCTGGGCATCACACACCTCTGCAGCTGCCACACAGGCATATGTTCCATCCGAACAGAGCACATGCCACACATGGCACGCACATCCCCTGTGCCACACACTCACAGCCTGTAGGGCTACACAACACACCTGCTACAGACGTGTCAGGTACCTGTTTTGTGTGCTGCACTGGGGTCCCGCTCAACAGGCTGTATCTGGTGAAGGTCACAGTGATATGACTCAGGGGCACTATGGTCCACCACAGCACACATGCATACAGGTCAGTCAGAGGCATGGACAGATATGACTCACTCATTGACCATGCCAGTGTGGATGCCTGAGACATACCTCCCTGGACTACATGATAGGGAACATAGAATGGATCTCTCAGCATGTGGCACAGGCCAGTATGAGCCTGATGTTGGTTGCCAACATACCCTCACCAGGTATTCTACCACTATATGTGGGAAGGGTGTTGTATGTCTACATTATGCTCAGTCTCCACTGTCATTCATAGGGTATCCACTGGCTGTCAACGTGTGCTTACATGCTAGGGAAGCCACAATGATGAGCACGGGTCATCTTGCACGTGACACCCATGGCCCGATGTATAATGGCAAAGCTCCTTGGTACACACACATACTGCCTTATGCTGCAGGACATGGTTTACATAGCGACCTCCGTGGGTATCACACAGGTTAGGACACTAACAGTGCTGCTACACAACAACAGCAGTGTACACCGGAAGATGCATGCACCAGACACTGCCCTCAGCATGGTGAACTGCAATGTCTGTGCAGTACCAGATTCATGATTCATGGCTCGCAGGTGTTACCCATCACTGACAGGTTATGCCCCATACCATGCCTGTCGCCCCTACACATGTAACACACATGGATAGGGGTGGTATCCCAAGGTAACACAGATACACACACCTCCAGGTTGTTGGCACAGCACAAACCATCAGGGCCTACTCATGTGCAGCTGACAGTGTGTCGGACTGCCATCTGGTTCATAGCCTGGCACACACAACCCTCACATACACAGGAAGACCACCTATCCTCCATAACAACACCGGCAATATGACAGTCTCATGAACTGTGTTTATAAGGCCGTACTGCATCCAGCCGAACATTGTGTGTGAGCATTACTGTAGCTACAACACTCTAGTTGAAGAGTTCACAGCATGTGGTCACCGAATTGCAGTGGAATGACATGTTACCACTACCACAACAGGTGGGAACATGCAGCACCTGTACATCGACTACATGTACACTATATGGCCCAGACCAGATGTGTATCCCCTGCTGTAGGTCTTTCACCATAGACACCCACACTGTATAGGGACATACCACGGGCGGACCCTGCACAGTAAGACACAGTCATATTGGTATACATTGCAAATACCATTTATCCACACAAAGCATGTGTCAGACATGGTAACTACTGCAGGTCACAGGTATTTATGTGTATGTGTCACACACATACATCATGTGTGCAATGCCATTGCTGGTTTAGGCAATGGCATGCATTGTTATGTACAAACACCCACACAAGGTCATACTGTGTGACACAACCACACGTGACAGTTGTGGGTTACCAAAACATACCTATCTGTACTCTGACAATGGTAATAGACACAGTAGCAGAGCACACTATTGGCATTACTACCCAACTTGCCCTGTTTGGCTGTGCTGATAGTGTGGTGACATCCCCTGTGTTTACTGGGGGAGTATGCAGCATCTGGTGTATTGTAGTATTTGCCAAAAGGATCTGTTTCCTCACACTTGCATTTACACACACCCTACTACCCCCACACACACATGCACACTTGCCATTTGCAGGATTCATTCCCCTACTTAACTAAGTCATGACACGTGAGAGGGACGCATTAGCAAAGCGCACTATTCGGTTTACTAGATAATTCATCTTCTCTGGCTATACTTATAGGGTGCTGACAACATCAGTATTTTGAAAGGGTAATGTGCATCAGGTAGTGTGATCTCCTGATTGCCAAAACTAACATGTTTTTCATATGGAAATGCACACACACAAACTCCCCACATCCAAACACACACACACATGTCATTTACAGGTTTCAAACTCCTACCTAACTACATTACGCAGAAGAAACGCATTAGCAGAGTGCGCTATTCACATTACTGGGAGGCTTCCCTTCTCCTGCTGTACTTATAGGGTGCTGACATCATCTGTGTTTAGAAAGGGGAGTGTGCATCCTGTAGTGTGTTCTCCCAGTTGCCAAAAGGGACATTTTCCTCACACATATTTGCACACACACAGTAAACCCCCTCATTCAAACACATACTTGCCATTTGCAGGATTCAAACCACTACCTAACTATGTTATGACACTCAAGATGGATGCATTAGCAGAGCGTGCTATTTGCATTACTTGGAGGCGTCCCTTCTCCTGCTGTACTTATAGGGTGCTGACATCATCTGTGTTTAGAAAAGGGAGTGTGCATCCTGTAGTGTGTTCTCCCAGTGGCCAAAAGGGACATTTCCCTCACACATATTTGCACACACACAATAACCCCCCCATTCAAACACACACACTTGCCATTTGCAGGATTCAAACCACTACCTAACTATGTTATAACACTCGAGAAAGATGCATTAGCAGAGTGCACTATTCACATTAGTGGGAGGCTTCTTTTCTCCTGCTGTACTTATAGGGTGCTGACATCATCTGTGTTTAGAAAGGGGAGTATGCATCCTGTAGTGTGTTCTCCCAGTTGCCGAAAGAGACATTTCCCTCATACATATTTGCACACACACAATAACCCCCCTCATCCAAACACACACACTTGCCATTTGCAGGATTCAAGCCACTACCTAACTATGTTATGACACTTAAGATGGATGCATTAGCAGAGCACGCTATTCACATTACTGGGAGGCTTCCCTTCTCCTGCTGTACTTATAGGGTGCTGACATCATCTGTGTTTAGAAAGGGGAGTGTGCATCCTGTAGTGTGTTCTCCCAGTTGCCAAAAGGGACATTTCCCTCACACATATTTGCACACACACAGTAACCCCTCTTATTCCAGTGCACACACTTGCCATTTGCAGGATTCAAACCACTCCCTAATTATGTTATGACACTCGAGACGGACGCATTAGCAGAGTGCACTATTCACATTACTGGAAGGCTTTCTTTCTCCTGCTGTACTTATAGGGTGCTGACATCATCTGTGTTTAGAAAGGGGAGTGTGCATCCTGTAGTGTGTTCTCCCAGTTGCCAAAAGGGTCATTTCCCTCATACATATTTGCCCACACACAATAACCCCCCTCATCCAAACACACACACTTGCAGGATTCAAACCACTACCTAACTATGTTATGACACTCGAGAAGGACACATCAGCAGAGTGCGCTATTCACATTACTGGGAGGCTTCCTTTCTCCTGCTGTACTTATAGGGTGCTGACATCATCTGTGTTTAGAAAGGGGAGTGTGCATCCTGTAGTGTGTTCTCCCAGTTGCCAAAAGGGACATTTCCCTCTTACAGCCTTTCACACACACAAACCCCACTCACCCAAACACACACACACACACACACACACACACACACACACACACACACACACTGAGCATTTGAACCACTACCTAACTATATTATGACACTTGAGGGAGACACATTAGCAGAGTGCACTATCCGAATTACTGGGCATTTGTTCTGCACCTGTAGTATTTCTAGGGTGCTGACATCTTTATTTCCACAGAGGTATGTAGATGTAGTACTACCTGTCGGGTGGGGGATAGCATATATATGCATTTGCAGCCACCTACGTCAGGGTCAGATATGCACATCGCACTGGCAGGTTATGTTCTATACCATGCTTTGGACCACAGGACCTGTAACACACAACACAACCAGTCCAGAACACCATACCCACATCCAGGACACACACTTAGCTTCCCTGGGAACAGTGCCAGGATATGCAGGTATTCACATACACCATTCCAGTTGTTAACATCAGGTACAGGCATATTGTGTGTGAGAACTACTCAGGCCTCTACCACTTTACCCTACTGCCACTACAATTTGTGGGTCCATGTGCTATGGCAGAACTACACACCACAGCCACATGGGTGAATACATATTGCACCTGTCCATCTGCAACGTGGGTACTCACTGTTCCACACCAGAGGTAGACCACCATTGTTGATATCTGACCATGTCCACCTTTCCCTGGACATCCATATCTCATCTCCACCCCCAGGCAAGGTTGTCAGTGCACACAATCTGTGTTTAGCACAAGCAGACTCTACACTTGTGTAGACTGGGATGGATGACTTCAGAGGACCCATGCTGGAGGTCTATACTGGCCACTCAGCATAATCCTTGACACTTGCATCCTATGAGCATGTGTACAGTTTGCATTGGTCATGCTATCCCACATATACCCATGACTGCTCCACAACAAGACACCTGTCATCTGTACACCAGCCATATATGCACCGTTCAACAGACAGAGCGACCTAATACATTGCAGAGCTGTAGCCCACAGAGGGAGGACATCTGTGGATGGTTCCAGCATGGCACTTCATTCACACATACTCATTACAACACAGTGTTGATAGTGGAATCGTCCAGAGAATGCAGATAGGGCTCCCCTCAGTCTGTTATTGACGGACACCTACTGTCAGAGATCCTCAGCAACCCTCTCACAGCACACACTGACAACATGGCTGTGGCTTAGCACATTCAATCCCTGAGACCTCCACAGTGCCCCTGCTTGACAGAGGTACAGCTCACTAGCCTCACATGTCGCCTTCTGTGACCTACTTTACAGTGGCACGGTAGCCTACTATCCTGGGGATGCAGATGCCAAGCACACTCTGGCTGAGCTGCCATTCCCTGAGGCAAGAAGCCTAGTATTGACCTCTACACCCATATGTTCAATTGTCGGATGCACAATATTTGTTGTGCTGTTCTACTGTTTGCAGGTCTTTATTGCCATAGCATTCCCTGTTCCTATGACCAACTTGTGTATCTGTGGCAGATGTTTGCATATGGCGATCCACTATATCACTTATGTCTCTGTGGTCATTTACTGTGTGCACTGGGCTGATTGCTGTGTTGTGGTTGGTTCCTGGACTGACACATACAAATACCAGATATGTGTGGCCAACTGCTACACGGAGATATGGCCTAAGTGTGTGAGCATGCCCAGTTCAGCCTTTCCATGGCATGTTGTCTGACATATGCCTCATTTTATCACGAGCATGCCCAGTGAGAGCTTTCCATATGTTGTACTCTGAAGTCCAACACATATTTGGGTGTGTGTGTGACCTTCAACATTATGACACGTTTATGATTGTGTGCTGGGTGTCATGTTGTGTACTAACTGGCCAACTGCTTCATGTCTGCCACAATAGGGATTATACTGTGCCTGCAGGAATTGCATGGGATACTTTGCAGACAGTTCTCAACATACTTTCATAATGACCTAACACTGTAGTACCGTATAGTGTACTGGTTCGGTATTTCACTGTAGTGGACAGTATCCTGGGCTTTAGTCCTATCACTGCTTGACATCTTCATAGTGAGCACGACAGACTGTGTAGGGGCCAGTTGTGCACATATGACCATGTTGCAATATGTTCAGATATGGACTACCTACACCAGGCTCGTCCAACATTGCTAGTGTATTCCACAACATGGGTGGACATTGGCAAACACTAGCGATGTTCCGTAGGCCATTTCTGATGGTAGTCACAGGGTGTGTTTGTCCTGACACACATTGTAACTGGAGTTTGCCATTACATATGTCATGGTTGGTATACTGTGCCTCTGTCTACCTCTGACATAACAGTGATACCCAGGGTAGCCTACCATCTCCCATACACTCATCAGGATGCCTCTTGAGGGGTGTCGATATGTGGCACTCTGGCTGACCTGTACCAGGAGTTTACTGAAGTGTGGGGTGCCTTCTGTGTTATGGATCATTCTGTACAGCTTGTCCTATGTATGTCAGTGCTGGGGTTCAGGTCTCTCATGTGCATAGCTCACTGCCATTCAGATTGTACAAGGTGCAACATGTTCATTCATTCCAGGTTGGACATGGCATCATACATCAGGCACAGCTTTCCTGTAGCCGGCAAGGATGGCAGTGTGTGGGGCTGCAGTTTGTTTACTCAGGCAACACATGGCATCTGTTCAGGCTCTTTGCTACCCCTGGTGGGGTACTGTTGTGGACTTTACAGTTGTTGGAGGTGTCTGCTGCAGTATATCCCACAGGGGCTATTGTAGTCAGTTGTGATGCTGATGGAGGATGGCTGCAGAGCCAGAGTGAGTTCCCCTTATCTACATCTGCCAGCCTTCATGTTTGGGTGGGTATATGGTACATGTTTCTGCGAACACTACAGACACATGTTTGTCCAGTGCAGGTTATTTATCACCTTTTGTACCCAGGTCTCACATTACATGTTAGGTGCCTCATGGGTTAACACCTGTGTGGTAATTTGTGGGCACTTACTGTATATCCACAGTGGTTGTCTATACACAGTTCTGCGATTAGCTTGCTGACATGGCTATGGCTACAGTTATCTGTTTGTAGGTGGCCCTTTTGTGGGTTGCTTGTGTCAGCTGGGGGTCGGATACGGTGGGCTGTTTGTACTCCTCTGCATACATGCTCAGTCACAGTCCTTCCATGTTGGCCTATACCTATGGGACATGTATACAGAACGGGGGGGGGGCAAGACCAGGCCTTGTGGGATGCCACTCATATCCGCTTTGTAGTCTGACATGGATGCAGCATGTCTGACCATGTCAGTTCTGTCCTTGGTCTGCTTTGCAACCCCTCTACTGACATAGGGGTGTATATTTAAGCTGGTGAACATATCCATACTGAACACGTGGTATTGTCTAGAAGCATGTGCGGTCCAGCTACGCTGTGTGGACCACATAGCCCTCATCAATGACCTTAATGACTGCTTCAAATGGGTCAGACATGTTTATGGCCCGGTTCTGCAGTTACAACAGCCACAGTGTGTAGCGTCCGGTATCAGTAGGTCCACATTAGCCTTCTGTCTGCAGTACATACTGATCCTTTCCATAGCTGTGCAGAACAAGCTTGTCAGGATTCTGGGGTGGTAGTTTGGAGTATCCATTCAGACAACACCTTTGTTGTGATGGACCACTGTTGTTGTACACTGCTCTTTGGGTACATACCCTGTGGTAAGGCTGACATTGGCCAGTAGTGTGATTTTGCATTCCAGTACTCTTGGGGTCTATGTTGGCCTCAGCACAGGACACCATCACATACCTTTGCTGCTGTGTGTTCTGCTTTGCAGATGATGGCTGTTACCTCAGCATCTGCAATGTCAGGGGACCATCTGCTGGGATAGGTATTTTGCACTCGGGGTGTTTGCACTGCACCTGACAGGTTGTATGTTAGCAATATGTGTGTGTGTTTGGTATGTTGTTTGTAATATCTGTGTGATTCAGAGCATATCTGTGGATGCCCAACATGGTTCCTACCATCAGTTGGGTAAGCCTTGTGATTATCCTTAGTGTCCTGTACGTGTTGTATCTTCATAGGTTCATGGGTTCATAGTAGGCTAGACACCCTTGGCCATTGGTAAGCCTACCTAGAGTGTGTGTGTCTTTCGCCACCTTGCTATGTTCAATTATGGCCATTTATGAGGTTCTTCACTGTGCCTCTGTCTGGTCGTGACACAGTGGGGACCCCCAGTATACATGTATGGTCATCCATCCACTTGGCAATATTCCTGTTGAGGGGTGTCAGTGAGGGGCTCTGCCTACCATGGATTGGGATCCTGTTTCTGGGTGTGGGGAGCCTATGGGTTATGTATCTGTCCCTCCAGCACATCTTATTTCATTATGTGTTGAGGTTGACATCTGTGACTCTCACAGCTCCAATGGCTTTGATTTCCTGTGGTGTAGCATGTCCATTACTCCTGTGTTGGACATGGCCTGGTACAACATTCATACAATGCCTCTATGTAGGCAGTGTGTGACTGCAGTCAGCTGGGGTGTCTACAGCCAGGCAGCAAATGACATATATTTCGCACCCTTTATCCTGTTGGTGGGGTAACTATGAGGTCTTCTGAACCGCTGCAGGTGTCACGTATGGTACATCCCATATGAGTCATTGTACTAGATTATGGGTCTGATAAGGGAACAGTACAGCGGCACAGTGACCTCTGTTGATGTTGGTGTGGATCCTTTCATGATACGGTGTCCAGTATCAACAGTCTTCATAGCCACATTGGCATTGTGGCTGTCACATGACAGAGTAATGTCGACCTGTGTCCCTAGGTCCCTGATGACTCCTTGCATACATAATGGTTTGACACCTATGTGGTACTTTGTGTACCTTGTCTGGTATTTGTGGGACATCCATACTGTCCAGTGTCTTCGGATGTCTGGGTGGGGTTCTTGTGTGTGAGAGTGTTGTCTGTCGCATGCTACAGATTGTACAGCAGTTTTGACTACAATTATGTGCACATGGGTGGTGTCCGCTGCTTCATGCATTGTCAGTTACCTGGCTATATGGGTGTCTGTGCTGCATATGGATACTCCCCCTCCTTTGATGTCTTGGTGCAGGTGTTGGGGCCATAACACATGGTATGTGGTATAACCTAGTAGTGCTGGTGTGGTATCACTAGGCCTGCAGCAGGCTTCTGTCACTGGACAGGCATCAATGTTCTCCATAATGGGAAGTGCCTCAGGGGCATGCATATTGCAGTTTACACATCTGGCATTGGTCACCATTACCCTTATGTTTCCTACCACTTATGTTTTCTAGGGTGGTGGGTAGTCTTTTTGGCCTTGCCTACATATGGCTCTATGGAGGTGGCAAAGGCCTTATCCAGTATCCAGACGCACACGGGTAACAGCTGACAGCCACCCCTGTAACAGCAGCATGGCTTGTCATGCTTGACATCTCAAGCAGACACACATTACACCCTGTTGGACTGACAGCTGTAACTGTTCCAGCTGTTAAACATGAGCATTCTGTGTTTGTACTGTGGCATCATTCTTGGTGAGGGTTGGATGCTGCACACAGCCAGTGTCATCCCGCCCTGGGGTACATACTCGGAGGGACCATCCATGTCTCATTTGTTGTTGACCAGGGAGGTACATCTCAGGTAATTCACACCAGCATGGACATTGAGTGCATCATATTTCTGCTTGCTTTGGGGTGACCTGCGTACTTGTGTTCAGTGGCATTTTGTGGCTACCTACAAGCAGCTTACTCTACCCTTTCCCTTGTTCAGTCTGGTGAGTGGGACAGCTGTGTTTCTGCCTATACAGACACCTATTATGACTGTATCAGGCATTTGTTTCTCCTTCGAGCCTGTGACTGTTTGGCACACCAGCTTTATGCACTATTTTGCATGTGCTATGTTTGAAGGTTGTGGTTGCTTGTGATCTACTTTGGAGGCATCTGTTGGTGTGGTGTGTTTGTAATTAAGGCCTCCGGGAATATTTGTCTGTGTTTATGTGTTTGGTTTACAGTTGTGGTAGGTCTATGTGGGACTGGGTTTGTGGTATTTGTGGTTACCTTCTCCTCCTGACTAGTGTTGACAGTACTGACTTGTTGGAGCTCAACCTCTGCTTTGGATACATGGATGCATCTATCACATATGTTTGTATTTATTCGGGGGTGTTGTGGTTGTCTGTGTACTTGGTACTGGTGTCACATTGCCTCTGGATTCATAGGTTATACTTGTTGTGGCTGGACTTAGTGGATTGTATGTGTGGACATATGTTGTTGCCATACTACTGGTCAGCGATTACTTCCCTTTTTATGTTTGCTCTATCATGTGGTATCTTCCTCATTCTCTTGCATGGTTTGGTAATGGCTGGAGCCCAGCATGCCAGATGCCTGCGTGTATGGCATTGTGTGTTGCTGTTATTTGTGATTGCATACTCCAAGCATTCCTGGCTGTGTTCATGGAATGCCTGTATAACATGTTCTGTGATGTGTCCCATATTCTGCACTTGCACAGGGCCTTTTGTGGATTCAACATCGGTTTTGAGGGCTGCAACCTATACTTTACACATGTTTTTCACTGTGGTATTCTGGCCAGGGACTGGGGTCAGGGTGTGTATATCCAGTGTGCTTACTCTATGGTCTGGTCTTACCAGTGAGGGGTACACTTCTCATCTTGCCATCCAGTACACATGTTGCTGATTATCACATCCAGTATGCTTACCCCTCTTGTGGAGGTAGTACATTTTTCCTGGGCATTTTGGTTTATGGAATCTGGGTAATTTTCTCCTACTGTGTTGGTGCTAGTACAATGCTACCGGTGTATGTCTGGGTATTTTCAGTCAAGCAATATAATGTGGTTTGGGGGGCTTGATATAGTCATGTATTCCGACATAGGCCAGGTGCTGTTCCTGGTATTAGGACAGTGGTCTGCAGCAGGCTATATACTGCGAGGCAGTTTTAGCCATTGGTATTTGACCATGGATATTCCATGCTGCTTCTTGTTGTGGCACCAACATGGGCGTGTGGTTATCCTTGCCATTTCTTGCTAGTCACCCTCCTTTTGTAGCTTGTTCCATGTTTTGTGGCTGTACAGCACAGTATGAGGTGTGACCTGGTAGTGTTAGGGTGCTGCTGTGAGCCTTGCCCAGTTCTCTATTACAGGACTGGTATGTACATTCTCCTTACTGTGTGCGTTTACACTGCACACATCTTGCTGTTTGTACATCTGTCATGGGGTAGTATTACATCTAGGTTCCTATCCCTTGTAGAACCTATGAGGTTGGGTTTGTGTTTTGAGACTTACCTATTCAGGGCATGCTGTGGGTACTGAGAGCCTTTGCCAGTATCCACGGGGCATGGCATGATAGGTGCATGCCACCCCTAGCAGGTGGTGCATCATGTCAAACTCCGCATATCTTCCCAGCCTGTAACACATTGGCTCCCCTTTGACTGACTACATTACTTCAGCCAATTATTGTACTTGATCTTCTTGTCTTCATAGTGTGGCATCATGCTTGGTGAGGGTGAGATGTTAGGCAGGGTCTTCATGTTTGCATATACTAGATGGTGTTACATTGCTTAACACATGGCAATCATGCCTCAGGTGGTGCTGCAGGGCTGCCTCTGTCGGATGCACATACTACACATCCTGTACATGTTTGAGAGCAGGTTGTGTCATGTTAGGCATCCCTGTTACTATATGAGTGAGTCAGAGAGGGGTATCATTCCCAGGGTTCCCACTGTGCCAGTGTATGTGCTATGCGTTGCCTCTTTGCCAAGGCCAGGGCATACTGGGCACGCCTCCTTCTGCCTACTGGGGCAGGCTCAGGTTGTTCCTCCTCCGAGTCACGCTCTGCCTGTGATGGCCTTGGCAATGGTGGGGGGCTGTTTGGCCCGGCCCTATGCTGGTCCTGCTGCAGCTGTTTTCACAAGATCATATTATGTAGCATAGCGCATACCATGACAATTTGGGTACATGTAGTTGGTGTGTACTGCAAGGCTCCACCAGATGTGTCCAGACACGGAACTGTGACTTGAGCAGCCCAAACACACGCCTATCACATTACGTGTTTGTGCATGTGCCATTATGGCGTTCCTGTTCAGGTGTGTGTGCGTTTCTGATGGGTGTCATCAGCCATGGCTCCAGTGCATAACCTGCATCCCCCACTAGGTGTCCGTGTGGGATGTCCCCATTGGCAAATGTCTGGTACAGCTGCGTCAAATGCCAGATGTGGGAATCGTGATAACTCCCAGGGCAGCCAGCACACACATTCATTATTATGCCCTGGGCATCACACATGACCTGGCAGTTGATGGAGGGGAAGCCCTTGCGGTTAATGTAGGCCCTACCCCGCTCACCAGCTGGTGCTTTGATGCATATGTGCGTGCAGTCTATAGCACCCAGTACCTCAGGGTATTCCGCTATTTGCTGGAAGAGACGCATATTGCTGGCCAATACCTCACGGGCATTGGGGAAATATACATGATCACCGACATGTGCTGACATGGCATCCAGGAACTGGTGTAGTACCCTGGAGGCTGATGCCTGTGATATCCCCATCATATCACCAGTTGGTCTCTGGAAGGTACCTGTTGCTAGTATTCTTAGGCCAACACATACCTTGGTTTCCACTGGGATGGGTTCCTCTCTGTTGGTTCTGTGTGTGAGGCGTGGCCTGCACAGCTCAACAATTTGCTGCAGGAGCTCTCTGTCCACTCTATAGCTCTGCTATCTCCAGCTCCTGTAACCCGTGGTAGGTGCCCCTGGGCCTGTACACTCTTCTCCGCCCCCTCACTGTGGGTTGTCTGGCACCATCTGCATTGTCACCACCCTCAGCAAGTCGCCTATGTCTCATTATGACAGCTATGGCAGCCCCTAACATTTCTGCTCTGAGTTCAGCTTTTTCAGTTTTCACTTCTATTAGCTTACTCCTGTCTTGCAGTGTCTCTTAATGGAAACATCCTGCACTACTGTTTGCAGAGTTTTAAGTGCTGGGCTGGGCTACTATTCTGCCTGTGTAATTGCCTGCTTCTAATTGTTTTCACCTGCTAGCTTCAGCAGTTATCCCTGCTAGCTTCCTATTAATTCTGTTGCTTCCTTTTTCCTCTGTGTTTCCTCAGGGGGGAGCAACTTGCATACTATCTGAAACACGCCACAGTGGCTTACACGCAGCACACATGCTTACACGGTTCAGAATCTACTTATTCGGGTTTAAACACGCGCGTACCACGCAAACACTGTTACACGCCTGCCAACAGCCTCCAACATACTCAGCCTGCCTTACACGCTGCACACCCGCAGTGTTAACAGTGTTAAACATCTCCCAACACGCTCCCACATTCTCACACTGCCTTACGCACGCACACTGTCCTACTCACCTTCATGGCGCGCTGCACGTGCGCATGCACGCCAGCAAGAAACTTTGGTGTAGGTTACAGTGTACACCTTCTATTTCTTGACTTTCCATGACTTATCTAGTGGCACACCTCTTTCCATGATCTGTGCCTGTCATCTGTCATGTTACACTGGCCTCCAATGAACTGCATTTCTTTCTACCATTCCCCTGTGATGTCACCTATCTCCTACTCTATTCCTCCCCTTTTGTATCTCTTACACTACTCAGACTGTGCTCATTTGGTATGTGACTGTGAGATTCAGTATCCGAACCCTCATTTACATGAGATTGCCTACTAATGCTTAGTTACATGTCTTAGACTCAGCTTCCCCCCTTAGCAACCACTACACGGTGGCCATGTTGGTTTTAGTCTGCTGGTCCCTGCATTATCATTCCATGTATTGCATGAAACCCACATTTGTGGGTTTATAACCTTCTTTTTCATGGTTTTATACAGCGCAGCCCGTTTGCGCGGGGCTGCGCTGGGTTTAAACATGGGCGATCGCCGAAAAAAATATATATTTTTAATATTTTTGCATCGGGTTATCTTGCCAATGGCCACATATTTGGCCATTGGCATGCTGCCTGAATCATATGCAACCTTTTTTTGGAGCTGACATTGCTCCATTGTGGATTTTGCAGAAATGTACTCAGTTGTCAACTGAATACATTTCTGCAGCTAAAACGTCTCCTACGGACTGGTTTCTGCTTGTGGATCACTAATATACCTCATTTGCATACCTTTCAGATGCAAGTGAGGTATTTAGCATGTCCACGCCCAGTCCGTGTAAGAGACGTTTTAGCTGGTCTCTTACACGGAGTTTAGGGCTGTTCCTGGATCGCGAGGCTTGCATGGAGTGTTGCACGTCTCTTACACTCCGTGCAAGCCTTCGTGAATCCTGCCCATAGATATGGCTATAGATATAGCTATATATATAGATATAGATATAGATGCAGATATAGATGTAGATATAGATATAGACATAGATATAGATATAGATATAGATGTAGATATAGATATAGACATATATATAGATATAGATATAGATGTAGATATAGATGTAGATATAGATATAGATATAGATGTAGATATAGATGTATACATAGACATAGACATATATATAGATGTAGATGTAGATGTAGATATAGATATAGATGTAGATATAGATGTAGATATAGATGTAGGCATGTGTGTATATGCATATGCATCTGAATCTCTTTCTCATTCTCTTGCCTTTGTATTTTTGTATTTTTGATGAAAACAACTCTGATGTGACCTTTCATTTGTTTGATCAGATTAGTATGGGAGTTGTGAATTCCCCTCCCCACTACCATGTAAACACCCATTCTGAATTTTATTGTCCAGTTAGCCTCATTAAAACCAAAAACTCATGTTTCAGGGATGACCAGAGACAACAGAAAAGATAAGTACCTTACTCAGAATCTCACAGCTTGCAGGGGTGGATAGATGAGAGAGAGCCCCTGATCTTGTTTACAGTTCTGTACTCAAATTAGAAGCCGGTGACTTACTATGCTGGACTGCAACATCTGATGATAGAAATGTGGGAAATATCAGCTTCAGTCATGCAACAGATGAAATCTGTATTAAATTAATAATTTTTTTAATGGGTGATATTGAATAACTGACATAGCAAATACAACCCAAAGAAACAAAAAAGTGCTACTGCTCAGTGTTAGGAGCCTAAACAAAAAAACTCCACACCCTACAAGATCTCCTCAGTCAGGAGAATATCTGAGCCATTACATAGAGGTAAACTCTACATGGCAGCAATGAAATTCAGATTCAGTAAGCACCATGTAGAGGTGCTCAAACAAGGTAAACACCATGGCATGCTTATTGCAGCATAAGCAGCTAAATTGCATTGTAATCAACCAATCCAACATGGTGAAGCTATTCAACAAGCTATAAATCATCCATGTAGACTCTGCGCTGTTTTTTTCTGTGAATTCAAAAACTTTTAGAATACAGCAATGGAAAAGATTCTACATGGACAGAACGTTAGGGGCTGCTGCTGCTTTAATTCATTTGTATGTGATACAGGCTGAAGTCAATGCTGCTGCTGCTGCCAATAGGCTTAGGCTGAGAAGGAGAAGAGTTTTCAGGCCCTGTTTAACTTTTCACAAACTACATGACATGAAAATTGTAAAGCACTACTGGGTGGACAGGGATATCTGCGAGCTCTGCCATCCTCAGCTCAGAGCCAAAGCCAACTGAGGGGAACTCATCCTGGTGGAGACAAAGGTATCTGTAGCCCTTAGAATCTCAGCTATAGCTATCTTTCAGAGACCAACAGGGGACATGCTGGGGGTGTCACAGGTATCAGCATCCAGGATCCTCCACCAGTTCCTTAATGCTATGCTCCAACATGCCAGTGATCCCATATATTTTCCTTGCCATTCTGAGGAGAAGGCAAGAAATATGCAGGAGTTTTACCATGTAGCACACTACCCTGAAGTACTGGATGCCACAGATTGCACACATATAGAACTTAAGGCACCACCTGGGGAACAGGGTAAGCTCTAGATAAACAGAAAGGGCTACCCCTCTATAAACTGACAAGTCGTGTTTAAAGCCAAGGGAATTGTCTTGAATGTGTGTGCTGGGAACTCTGGCAGTTACTCACATATCTGCACACCTCCCAACTGTACCAGATATTTACAAGGGGAAATATCCCATACGGTCATTTACTGGGGGATGCAGGCTATGCACTGGAACCTTGGCTAATGACACCCATCAGAAATGCACACACACACTCATGGAAGGATACCATAATAAGGCACAAACTCATACCAGAAATATTATAGACCGTGTGTTAGTTTGACCTGCTGAAGTCACAGTTCCAGTGCCTAGATACATCTTGGGGAGCCCTGCAGTGCAATCCATGGACATTTAGAGAAATATTTGCAGTATGTGCTATGCTAAACAGCTTCAGCAGGATCAGCAAGTGGAAGGGACACACATCCCACCACCAAGGCCAAGGTCACCACAGCGACAGGCAGATGAGCAGTGAGAAAGGGAGCCACCAGCTGCTATGGGTGTAAGCAGACACAGGCATGCTCAGTTTGCCCTTTCATTGACTAAGAGACAATGTATAGTACACTCATTAGATGACTAGGGGTCTAAAACCTTCCTGCTACACACATTCATATAGTAATATTGATGCCAGGTAACTCACACAACCTTTACTTCCCCATGTATTGGCTGTGTACTGCTTGCATCAGATAGAGTCAGCCCTGATCTACAACCATGTCAACTGCTGCATTTATAAGGTAAGTCTCGAGCCTGGAGTGTATTGTGTAATAATATGAATGACTGGCATATCCTTGTATTTCACTAATTGGTATTGTAAGCAAGTAAAATGTGGGAGATTGTTACAGAAATGATTTTAACATGTGACAGCAGAGACTTATGTGACTTATAAGTGTCCATTATTAAGTAGTAGGCCTCAGGCATCAAAGATTCACACAGTCATACCTCTCAAAAGTACTGACGATCACTGCATGGCCTCAGTTTAGCAACTTACATTTGTACTAGAAAATCCTTAAAGAGAGAAGTTAGAAAGTAATGATACATATTGCAGTTTCTGACTTCACAACCCTCACAAGATCATTCACAATAAAGTTGGGAAATTTGGATACTTTCAATTGTTTAATTCTCCAAGGCCAAGATAATTCTTCAACACCATAAATGCAGCTATACTAAGCACTAAGTCAGCTATGGACCCTAAGCATCAGACACAAAGCTTATGCATTCCTGAATCCAAAAGATAGAAAACAGGGATATGCAGAGTTATCTTCACTTGCACAGGGTGTTGTGTGGGGGTCAGGAGGCCCTGGCTGACACA
This sequence comes from Protopterus annectens, assembly GCF_019279795.1. Classification (NCBI taxonomy): domain Eukaryota; kingdom Metazoa; phylum Chordata; order Ceratodontiformes; family Protopteridae; genus Protopterus; species Protopterus annectens. Next base: position 767,930,534 of record NC_056733.1, read on the forward strand.
AATGGTCAGCGAGTGTGTGTGAGTAAGAAAGAGAAGGAGGCAGATATTTGGAAAAACCAACAAATGGCCAGTGAGGCAAAATGAGTTTTGAGCTGCACAGCTGAACTATGTAACTGTTGTGTGTGTGTCTGTAGGGGTCCTCTAGGTGAAAGTGGTCTGTGAATGTCTGCATTACACAGCCAAGCTTTATGCTGGCTCTACATCTTGGTATGTCAGATAGGTGTGAGCCATGCATGATAGATGTGGCGGTTCATCATTGCCATCTCTGACCATGAGAACTGGCTCTACCAAGAGTTGCACTGGCACATCCATGCCCACACTCCATGGCATGTTGGTGTGGACAGCACTCTCACTGATGGAGCAGTGGTAGTACTGACACTATTGGAGTGTGACTGCCACGTTAGCTAACAGTGGATGATGTGGCTGACCTCTACCCATGAGAATGTCATTCCCCTCCCAGCAGACGTTCCATCACAGATAATGCCCATTCCATGACAGACACCCCTCTCTCCTTTGTGTTGTTCATCTGATCCATCAAATCAGCAACATGGTGGAGGCAGTCTTGAGTGTCAGCCTGTTCCCCATCAACACCTTGAGCATTTATCTGGAGCACCTATGGAAACATCCCTGTGCCTCCATGATGGCCCTAAACATATGCTGAGTGGCACAGGAAGAGACACCTGCACCAGGTTTAGAATGGACTGCAGACCCCCTCAGAGTACCCCTATCAACCCTCCTGCATGGCACCTCACCTACACTTTGGCTATGGCCAGAGTCAACAGGCACTGAAGCCACAGTAGATACACTTCTGTGATCAATGGCCTCGCCCGCCACCTGTTCAGTATCTGTGGGCTCAGCAGAATGGGTAGATATAGGTTTACTGGCTGTCTTTGATGGAATTGCAGGGATGACTATTTGTCAGCCTCAGTGTCAGATTTGACCTCTGCACCCCCTACTGCGCTTCTATTGGGCCAACATCATCATCAGTGTCTGCTGATACACTGACATCAGGTGGCAGAGGGCTCACACTTCCACTGTCATAATTATCTGTGATGAAAAGAAAGAAACACAGGAAAGTAGTAATACCTACACTACTATAGTCCAATATATGCTAACAAAGTAACAGTGCTGTCACTATTACAGACAATACATAAATACACACAACATCACACACTAAAATATTTCTTTAAATTGCTCAGCTGTAGTGATATGAAAATATTTGGCTTACCATCTGCAGGTGATATTCTCCTCTGCAAGCCAGATGGTCCTGAAAGAAGTTATTTATTATTTATTTATTTATTGCATTTGTTAACCGGGAAAGTACACTGGACCTAGAATGAATCCATTTTTAGTGGATGCTCAGGAGGAATAGCTCCACAATAATTACATACAATTAATACACATAAAATATTAATACACATAAGAAGATCAAGCAGTAGTATTACAATCATGGTAAAATAGACAACATCTGGTGCACATTCAAATACACATTAGTGTAAAATATATCTGCAAGGATCATAGCAGAGGGGAGTTAAATTCAGTGTAAGAATAGAGGGCTAAGAAGGGAAAGAAGTAAAGCTACTGTGACAGAAAGTAATAGGTAGGCAGAGAGAAGGGAAAGGGAATGATAGTAATATAATAGTTAAAGGTGAAGCAGGGGGAAGATAAGGCAGGTGTTGGGGTTGTTTATTTGGGTGCAGGAGCATAACCAATGAGAGGATAGATGCAGTTTGATGGATTTTTTAAAGGAGGCAGGATTATAGATAGTCCTGAGTAAAGGGGGGAGATTATTCCATGACTTGGAGACAGAACAGGTATACAACATTGGGCAGCTAAGAACCTGGGTTTCTCGACAGACAGTAACATTTTGTTTTCTGACCTGGGGTGTCAGGATGGTACAAGGTCAGTATGGAGGAGAGGGAAGGGCAGGCTTCTGGGTGGTAGATAAACTTGTGGGCTGTGGTTAATTGTCGAAAACAGAGATAGTGGGGGAGTTCTAGCCAATTTAGTTGAAACAGAGAGGAACAGAGATGGGTAGAAAATGTTGCATTAGTAGCAAATTTGGCGACTTTGTTGTAGCAAGAGTATAGTTTTGTTCTCATGAGGACTGTAGATTGGTCGGGATGGGAGTGCCGTATAGCAGAGAAGGAAGCAGGAAGGATGAGGCCAGGGCTTTTTTTGCAAAGAGGCTAACAAATAGTTGTGTCTATACAGGGCACCTAGTTTTTGATGTTTTTTTTTATGTTGCTGTAGATGTGAAGATCAAAAGTTAATTTGTCATCAATGATGACACCTAGCAATTTGATACTAGGGACAACTTCAATGATAGTGTTCATTTGGGAGTGAATGGAGACTAGTAACTTGTCAACAGGGTTGGCTTTTGTGGGGGTAAACATTAAAAGTTTTGTTTTATTGGAGTTGAGGGTGAGATGGTTCTGAGACATCAAGGTTTCAGTGCAAGAAAAAGCTTCTTGGGTGATATGCTGTAAAGCAGTGGCAGATTTAGAAGAGCAGATAATAGTGGAGTAATCTGCGTATTGGATAACGGTACTATGGGTAAGAGTGGTATGAAAGTTATTAACAAATATGCTGAATAAGAGGGGACCCAGTATTGAACCTTGGGGGACACCAGTATTAGTTTTTATGAAAGGGAAGAGGAGTGTCGACATATAGTAGATTGCTGCCTGTTAGTGAGGTAATTAGTAAACCATTGTAGGGTAGGGGGAGATAGGTTGAGTTTGGAAAGTTTAGTAAGCATAAAGGAGTGGGATATAGTGTTGAATGTCTTTGATAACTCAAGAAAGAGTGCTGAGACTAGGAGCCAGCATTTCAAGCCCTGTTTACTGTATCCAAAACAGAAATGAGGGCAGTGTTGGTGCTATGTCCAGGCCTAAAGCCATGTTGAGTGGGGGAGATTATTTGGTGTTTTACCAGATGACTGAGCAACTGAGTATGAATACATTGCTCTAGTATTTTTGAGATGGGGCGAGAATTGCAATAGGATGGAGTTAAGTAAAAGGTAAGGACAACATCGTCACATTTAACAGTAACATAGGGGATAATTCTTTTACCCCTTTATATACCATTAACTATACTTTTATCATGAACGTGTCTGACAACTTCAACTTATGCTAATAACTGTAGCAGTCTTCATTCTGCCCAAAAAGAAATTCACGTGACACAGAAGTAACGTATTGATTTCAGTTGTTTTAGTATACAACAGTATTCAACTTCTGAGATTCCAAAGCCTACCTGGAATCTCCTCCTGGGACGTGCTTGCTGTGTCTGGAAATTTTGCATTGACATCCAGGACATGCTGTACTGCCCCTCTCTTGTGACCTGTCTGGATCCCTGATATTGGCCTCTTCACTGAGTGTTAGTGGTGGTTCCATAGCAGCTCCTCCCCTGATAACCATCTGGTCATGGCCCACTGCAGCTGCTCACCTGATCGTATGCCCTGCCATGGCCATCCACAGCATTCATGTCATCAACAAGCTGGTGCCAAATTTGCATCCTACATGCCATATCTCTCCATCCTCTTTCTAGCAGAAAAGCACAATGTTGCCTAAATGCATCCACTATCACCTGGTTTTCAACATCAGCGGGGGGGGGGGTTCTGAGGGTTGACACACTTAGGTGGCATACTCCTTTGTGTCCTAAAAACAACAGAAGGGAAATACACATAAGTATCACAAAACTACAAAGTAACTGTTCCCGGATAAAACAGAAAAGGCAGCTACTCAGTATTACCCACTGGAGAAACATAAAACAGTCTACAGATGTGAAATATGAACAACAGGCAGGATGTAACACAAGGAAAGCAACAACAGCAACATATCTTTGCTTGTGCCATAACAGTAACTCACATTTGCTCTCTCCCAAAAGAACAGTCTATCCTTGTTGTGAACCCCCCAACAAGAGCAGGGAAATGGCACATTTTGTTGGCAAACCATGTTTGAAATGCTAAAAGTACTGTCAAAGAAACTGTCCCTGAAATATTTGTACATATTTATCACAAAGCAGTCCATTTTCATGTATTGGCAATTATGTATACCTAAGAAATGCCTTGACAAACATGCGCATGCCAGCAGTACACTTCTAAGTATGCATACAAATAAAAGTGTAAAAATCTTTGCTTTAGATTTTTCTGAAATACATTCCAGCATATGCAGTATGTAGTATGTAGCTGACAAAATGCAAGCATACCTTCTCAAGTTCAATAATCCTCTATACAGATATATCCCAAAGTAATAGCTTATGTGCAGTCTTCCCAACATAAACAAGTCTCCTCACTATCAGTTTGCCTAGCTACATGGTTGCCTTTTAATATGGTGTAGATTTAGGGCTGTTTTCATGGTGAAGATGCAAATGAGGTGTGAAGTCATTAGAATTGCTGAATCCCAAATGCTTCGATTTGTGTAGGAGATCTAAACATAGTGCAGGAACTCCCTCTGTCTTTGTTTTTAATGGATTGCAACTGTGAATGGTTAGTGGTTGGAAGAAGGAACACATACTAGAACTACAGGTTCCCTCACTTCAACTGGGTATGTCAGGTTAGATTTACAATGTGTTAGATGTAAGGTTGGAAATGTAAGTAAGCAGCACACAATTCACAGGTTGTGTTCCTTAACATCTATCCTGCCCTTCATCTGTTGGCAACTGCATATGATATTATTTCCAGTTAACATCCACACACCCTTTTAAGGCCAGTGATATAGAATAGCTTACACACTGAATGTCTCAGAGTACTGGTCAGTTAACTGAAGCATAACCAACAAACACATAAAGGTAAGACAGAGCTGTATATTTGCAGGCAATAATCATAACAGCTTCTGTGATCGCTAAGTGCACTACATCCAAAAATAATAACTATAATAAATGTACAAATGACATTTGTATGGTTAGATACCACTGTAGATGCTGTTGCAATTGGTTGAATGCAGAATGAGTTCAGTACATTGCTGCAAAGTTGTTTGTGTGGCAAAGAGGGATAAGGCACCCATTCTACGTTCTGAAGGTACACTGGAGTGAGAGTTCAAATCCAAATCTATGTAGACATACCTCATTTAAGCCAAAATGTATTGTGTGTATGTCATGCATTGAATTTCCTAATTTCAACTACTTGCCCCTTTTTCAGTTTCTCCTTTTCTGTCTTTTTGTATTTTTTGGGGGGACCAGTATTTGCACGATGCAGTGCATAGTGTAATCATGGGAATGGAGGAAATGAATGGCAGGTTTGGCTGTGCTTATCTCATTTGCACAAAGTGCAGCAGTGCTTAAATTGTACAACTAAACCACTCAGGAAGCAGACAGGACCCAGACAGCCAAAAATAGAAACCAGATGCAGTTAATGCTTTTGGGCATCGCACAAACCCTCTAAGTATAGGGCTGAAGTCCAGATGGTCCTGGGTTCTTCTAGTACAGAATGTGCAACCATGTTTTTACTGTTCTGACATTGCAGTTTATAGCAGTGAATTGAAACCTAGACAATTGTTATTTCAACCTTCTTGTGGCAACAAGTGTAAGTGGAGGACTCACATACACATGGTTCTGGATTTTAATACAGGCTATTCCATACACTTTTATTGTTGTTTCACTTTCCATTATAGTCACTCTCATTTATAATACTTAAGATAGTGGAGCTGATATTAATTATATGTATGAGGGATGAGGCACTAGTATTGTGTTATTTATTTATTTATCTATGTAATTTCACATTTATTATCAGATCTATGACTGCGGGTATGATGTATACTAAATTTCTGAAAGTATAATGATACTATCTGGACTTGCATGGCATTCACATTTGCCTAAAACACATACACAACTGCATGTGCATCCAATAATCTTGTAATTGCAATAATGTATTTGAATTCCTCACTGCTTGGCACTGCTGCTCTCCGCTTACCATAATGCAAACACATTGCTTGGAAGTGCGCACTCCCAAGCACACATTTGTACGTTGGTATGCGGAGCACAGCAGTGCCAAGTAGTCTGCACACTCCAATAAATGTGATAACTGGAAATGGTGGAAAACATCAGTCTCCATTGCTCTAGATCCCCTGGTAGGCATGGCAGGCATTTGTAGCAAAGGTGCCAGGTTTAGAGCACAGAGGTGGTGTGTCCAGCAGTCCAGGATATCCATTAGACTTCTAGTTAAGAACTACAGTTAAAGGCTTCTGCAGATGACTATTCTAGCTCCCAGTACAGGTCTGAGGCTTGGAATAGTTTAGCCCAGGATGTATCCAGTGCCACATGTATCCCACACACTGGAGAGCAATGAAGGCATCATGTCAATGACCTACAGAGGAGGAAGAGGGATACACATGACTGTTTGATTGTGGAATTTTGGACTGAAGACATCCCACACCTGTGTAAGTATCAACTAGAGAGAGTACTTGTAAGACTTAGAAAGTTGAATATAGGTAAGACTGCTATGCATAATGGTGTTCTGTTCTTTTCTGTTTTTCCCCAGCTGCCAGTGATTGGGAGTGAAATGTCAGACCCCATGGGTCTAGATTGCCAAGAATGAGGGAAGCATGTTGTAACTATGCAGCAGAAGAGTACTGTTATTGTAGCATTAAAAGTAAAATATAGCATTTTTGGTATTTTATAACTGTATCAAATTTAGCATGCATATCCCAACTGTAAAAGCAAGTATGCATGCATTATTATGTAGCACAACCCAGTTGTAAGAGTCCAATTTTACACTTTAGTATTTAGGTTGTGGTTCAAATACCACACTTCACAACTATACAATACTGTTGTTTCTTCAGTATTATTTTCATTAAATTGAAACTTCTATACCAGTGGCACAACTGTCCTGCTGTAAACTGTAATCTGTGCAACTGGAACATGCATATGTGCAATATATGCACATTTCAAGGATCACTTGCTATAGTCTATAGTATAGTGTGCATCTGTTAGGAGGTGTACAATTAAATGTAAAAGTTAAGATAATAGAGTTAAATAATTGTATTAATGCATTGTATGTCACACATGAAGGTACTAATCTTATCTCTATTTTCTTTCACCCCAACTCTTATCTCTCTTTTTAATTTTTTTTTATTTTATTTTATATTGTGTATTAAAACAGGTTGTGTTTATTTTTTAATTTTCTTTTCTTTTCTTTTACAAATATTTTTATTTTATTTTTATTTTATGTTATTGTAAAAATATTTTATTTTTATGTATTTTATGTATTTATTTAGTTTTTATTTTCTTGTTTTATTTTTATGTGTGGTCAAATTTTGTCCATGTCATCCATGTGCGCCACATCACTAAATGCTTCAAGCAAAATGGGGTAGACCAGTCCCAATGGATCCACCAGCCTACCTCCACTGGATCCAGCGCCAATGCCAAGCAGGTCTGGGGGCCACCTTGACAGCACTGTCTCTGCTGCCCCTGCACTACCTGCACCCTCAGGTAGTCCTGCCCTGAAGGCTGGTTCAGTGGTACCCTCCAGGAGCAGTGGCAGAGGTGGTGATTTGCTCACCTGCAATGAATTGCCTGGGATGGTATGTAGGGTTGTGCTCCACCGAGTAGGTGCATGCCTAAGCCAGATGGAGAGGCTGCTCTCCCTCATTTTGCTTAGTACTAGGAGGAGAAGGAGAAGATGTCAAGCACTTTAGCCACCAGTGGAGTGAGGTGACAGTGATGACAGTCCACTGGCTGAGGACTTGATTCTCACTGTCTCTCAGGTTGATGACAGGGGCTCAGGATCTCCCCACCCTCACCCCAGTCATGGTGTTCCCCAAGCTTTTGTATCCATCACTGTCCCTATCCCTTGTCTTGTTTGTCTTGTCTGTCTGCAATTGCTTCCTCACCTACCCAACCTACCTGACCCAGATATACCTATATCCCTTCCCCAGCTTTCCTCTCTCTCTTTCTCAAATAAAAAATAAATGGGCACCTGTCCCACCAAAAAAAAATTGCCCCATACATAGCTCACCATTTCACAGACATATCTTCTTGACACACTTGATTCAATCCAGTTGGCTATATAACATAATTGTGTTGTGGTCACCTATCTCTCTGGAGATGACAGCCAAACTCAGTTCAGATTTTGCACATATGTTCATTTTACACTGTTAAAGAAATGGATAGCTATGGTTCTTTTCTACCTTCCTCCTGGACATTCCTGTGCTGCTTTACCTTTGTTCTTCACCCTGCTTGCTTACCATTTCACCACTTTCCTATCTACTCCATTTCACCACTTTAATCTGGCCAAAAAGTAGAATCATACACAACACACAGTAGTTGCTGCAAAAGCAATGGATCCCTTCACTTTTTTGGGCTGCATGTTTGCACGGAGGTGTGCATCACACACCAACTGTGAGTGATGGCACAATGCTGCAGTTATCTCTCCAGTTCACACCACTGTGCTATGACAGTACACAGCAACACATGTACTATAAACAATTCATGTCATTGCAATATCACTTTGCAATTAAAAGTATTAAAAAGTATTAGATACACCTGGATTCAAAGCCAGTACCATCTGCCCCCCAAAAAGGATGAATGTATCAGTGCATTAACATGTGCTGCCACACAGTCACTTAAGCAGCAGGTATGTTTCATAGACTCAATACTAACTGTCAGACTTTAGCAATGCTGCTTGCATTTGTGCACTGCTTAGCTATATGTAAACATGTGTATCTCACATATGTATACACTTTGCTTACAGTCTCACAAAAAGAATGCCCACCGCACTTTAGAAAACTAAATATATTATGAAATACTGCAGTTTACTATCCATTTCTTGTCTATGACATGATATTGCAAGTGGCAAGATTACAAATTGAAGGCCCTATCTCACACTATGTGACATATTTACAGTGCAACCATGTGTTGCCACCTCCCCAAGCACTGCAACCCTAGTGTTTCAGTACTTTTTCCACACATATAGCAACCACACTACAAAATGTAATGTCAAATGTTGTGTGATATCCAATGCACATCACTCTGGTAACATGCAGAACTACAACTCTTGACCCATGAGCCTAAAAAGTCTTATCTGCAAGGAATCAGCATGGACCATATCCACATGGACATAGGTGACCTTCAACACAGTTGAACTGGCCCATTTTGTTGTTGTCAAGGGTAGATCCTGTTTATTGAACCTTGTGGACTTCTTTGATACTGACCCCAAAGATCTTGATGAAGGATAACAGAACATACCGCATATGGTGAGTTATCCAAGGCCTTTGACACTATCCCCCATTCATGTCTCATACTGAAGATATCCCATGGGGGAATTAAGCCATACAGTATTAGATGGATAGCCAACTGGCACACCAATAGAACACGCACTGTCAAAGTTGGGGACTGCACCTCCACCATTAGCCACTTAGCACAATGCCACACAGATCTGTGCTGGAACCTCAACTGTTTACAAACTACTTAGGTTCATAGGTTGGCACTAGGCTTTCAGCCCTAGGGCCTATACAAGACTAGCCATAACAATTCCCTGGCTATTTCTTCCCACACTATTTACTTCCCTAGACCCCTGTCTAGCAGGGTGACTGACGTGATCCCCGGGGTGAATTTTCTTTCTCCCATCCAATCATCAAGGTTCCTTTTGAAGAGGGCCAAAGAGGCACTCTGCTTGACATGTATGGGCAATCTATTTCAGAGTCTGGGGAGTCTCTGGGTCAGGAACCTATCCCTCCAGCATGTTTTGTTTATTGTGATGACAAGGTTTAGATCCCTGGAGCGTGTGGCTCTGAGGGATTGTTTTTTCTTTAAGTGTAGCATGTCCAACAGCTCTGGGTTTGATATGGCCGTGTATGTTAAGCAGAGATCGCCTCTGAGTAGACGATATGCGACAGAGTATAGCTGGAGTTTTTTAAGGCGGTCAGCGTAGGGCATCTGCTGTAGGCCTGTGATTCTTTTAGGGAGGTATTTCTGTGGCCTTTCCATGTTGTTGCAGATGTTTTGAGAGGTACATACCAAATGGAGCATTGTATTCTATAATGGGTCTAATGAGGGATGAGTACAGTGGGACAATGACCTCCTTTTTTCTGGATGAGGATTTCTTGACTGTTGTGGTGATGTGGTTATCAAAAGTGAGACCACTGTCCACCTGTGTCCCTAAGTCTCTTATCACACTTTCGGTGTTTAGTGTACTGCCACCTGTATGGTAATTCATGGGTACATGTTTTTTCCCAAAGGGGATAACTATACATTTCTTGGCATTGAGCCTGAGTCCATGGCTCTGGCACCAAGCATCTGTTTCTGTAAGGCCCTTTTGTAGAGTATCCACATCATTTGGGGATTCAATAATGGCTCCCAGTTTGCAGTCATCTGTGAACTTTGTTAGACAGAGTCCCTTAGTGTTGGCCTGTACTTCAGAGAAGTAGATGCCAAACAAGAGCGGTCCCAGGACTGAACCCTGAGGTACTCCACTTGTCACTTGTCTGGAGCTGGATTTGGAGTTGGCTACTTTTACAGTGTGGGTTCTATCAGTAAGCCAGTTAGCAACCCATTGGGTGACTTAGGGATTAATGCCCAGCTTGGTAAGTTTATCTATGATTCCAGAGTGGGGGATGGTGTCAAAGGCCTTGGCAAGGTCCAGATAGGCTGTGTGAACCACCTTACCCTTGTCCATGGCTCTGGAGACTGATTCAAAGAAGTCAATCAGGTTCAGGAGACAAGATTGGCCCCTCACAAACTCAAACTGGGTGGGGTCCAGTGTTTGAAGGTTGCCAGTGTCTTTGTTTATAAGTTCCATGATAATACGCTCCATGGCCTTGCAGATAAGGCTTGTCAGACTGATGGGATGGTAGTTTCTGGGATCCAAGGTGGATCCCCTCTTGTGGAGTGGGATAACTGTAGCTCTGCACCACTCAGTGGGCATGAAACCTGAGGTGAGGCTATGATTAAACATTACACTTAGGTGAGGTGCCACTTCATATTGTAGTTCATGTAGTACACAGCCCGGGATGTCATCTGGTCCTATGGATGCTGTATTCTTAGCTTTGGAGAGTGAATTTTTACCTGTGTGGCCATTATTACCAGAATTTGGCAGTCTTCCAGTATTGAGATGGGCCATTAAGGGGGTGAGAGGGGGGTGAAGTTGGCACTGAATCAATCTGCCAGGATATTGGCAATATCCTTGGGATCAGTATATTTAATGCCATTCTGTTTTAGCTCAGAGCAGATCTGAGCATTGCCATTTAGATTCTTGACATAGTTATAGAATGCCTTGTGGCTGTCTTTGAAATCTTTGGCAATTTTATTTTTGTAACTAGCTTTGGAGGATTTTATGAGGGATCTCAATTTCTTACTGAGGCTGATAAGGGAGTTTTTTGCATCCTGGGATTTTCCTCTTTTCTGCAACAGTTTCTTCCTTTTGTTGCAAAGTTTGTTTATGGCATGGGACCACCATATTGGCTTTCTTTTTTGGGATGACAGCATCTTGGTTCTATTTGGGATCACATGATTCATGCATGAGTGGATGTGCTCGTACAGTGCCTTAGTGTAGGATTCAGCAGTTGAAGTTTCAGTTCCCGTCTGCATGGGTGTCATGAAGTTTGTCACTTCTGACTTGAGTAGCATGAAGTTGGCTTTGGAGAATTTTTTTTGGAGGTTTCTTTACTGGGGGGTGAGGGTGGGATGTGGATGTTAAGGGTGATTAGCTTATGGTCAGACCTGACTAACGAGGGGGTGACCATAGGTGTGGAGCATTGATTTCCCATGTTGGTAATGACCAGGTCTAGGATATTGGAGCCCCTGGTGGGACTATGGATTAGTTGATCCAGGGCATTGGAATTTATGAATTCCAAGAACTGTTGGGCAAAGGTGTTAGTACACGAGTACTTTTCCTAGTTAATGGCAGGGTAGTTAAAATCACCCAGTATTAGGGTGTTTGGTTCTATCTTAATATTTTGCAGTATGTTTAGAAAGGTGTAGTGAGAATCTTGGGGCATGGTGGGGGATCTTTAGCAAGCTACAATTTGGATTGTAGTCTTACTTAGTGTTAGTTGCACCTGGAGAATTTCAGATGCATTGTGTTGGGCAACTAGCCTGGTGGTGTGAATATCCTTGGTGAATATTGACACTCCTCCACCTTTAGTGTTTTGGTCCTGGTTTGGTGGCCGAAAAGTGTGGTAAGAGTTGTAGCCTGGGTAGCAGGGGTGCTCTCTGGAGCCTTGAACCAAGTCTCAGTTACTGCATAGATATCGATGTTCTCCATTTTTAGGAGTGCCTCGAGAGAGTGCATTTTGAGGTTTAGACTTCTAGCATTGAGTAGCATTACCTTCATATTTTGCATGCTTGTACCTGTTACGGTGGTGGTTTTGTCCTTTGAACTTTGCCTAAAAAAGGCACTATAGGGGTGGCAAGAGCCTTAGCCAGTAACCTGAATCCCAGGGGTGACAGGTGCAGACCATCTCTGGCAAAGCATCATGGTCTGTCGATCATGTCGTCCCAGGCAGACAGATACTGGATCCCCTTTGAATGACATCAGAAGCTTAGCCAATTGTTGAAGTCAATCATTTTGTCCTTATATTGTGGTATCATTCTGGGCAAAGGCAGGATGCTACTCAGGGCTAGGGTCATACTTGCCTGGGCCACATAATCCGAGAGCTCTTCCATGTCTCTTTTCATGTAGTCCAGGGAGGTACATCTCAAGTCATTCACTCCAACATGGACAATGACAGAGTCATATTTGTACTTGTTGTGGAGTGACATGAGTGCATGTGTTATGTGGCAGATCCTGGCAGCCAGCAGGCAGCTGACTGTAATTTTCTCCTTGTTCAACCTGGTGAGTGGGACATCAGTGTGCCAGACTATAGAGTCACCTATGACTAAAGTGTTAGGTACGTTGTCTTGCCTTAGGGGCTGTTGCTGGGTGGCACGCTGGTGTTGTGAGCTATGTGACACTTTGGTTGTGATTGGTGTTTGTTTGCATTTCAGCTTCAGAGGTCCTTGTTGCTTGGGCAGGTTATAGTTAAGGGCCTCTGCATATGTGGATTTAGTGTTGCTATATGTGGGTGTTGGTGGTGTGGGTTTAGAAGGGCTATGTGTTGCTTGAGGTGTAGTGTGGGTGTTAACCTTTTCCTCTTGACTGTCTAGCACAATCTTGGGTGGAAAGAGCTTTGCTTCCATTTTGGCTATGTAAGTGCATCTCTCACAGGTTGTAGTGTTGGGTGGTAGGAGGAGATGGTTGTCTGTGTACATGAGGCAAGTGCTGCATTGCCCCAGTATGCCCAGATTCATCAGGTGGACAGGAGAAATCACTGGAAGCTGACCCTTGGAAATGCCTGGTTTGGTACTTTTTTTTTTCTTCTTGAAGTTCAGGCAATGGTAGATGGCCTGTGGTTTACTAAGACTGCAGATGAACTGGAAACACTCATATATAGTCTTCTGATGATGGTAACATATTATAGAAGGGCTGACACACTAATGATTGGTTCCAAAGTGATGGACTGAACCTTGAAGCATACAATGCCTCATTGTCCCCTTTGGCTAATGAAGTACCCCTGATAATTATGATATACATAGCACCCCTCAAAGAAGCCAAAACAAGAAGAATAAACCAAGAAGTAATGATCCACGACCAAAACGGAAACCAAATAATCCTCTTCTTTATTTCACACAAAACACTCCAAGAATAATAGAATCAAGCGCTTTCGCCTGATCAATGTCAGGCTTTATCAAGACAAAAGTGTGCTTGGTGTGCCACAGTTTAAATACTCATATCAATTGTGCAAGCTTAACATAATTGAATTAAATTAATTAATTAAGTTTAAAAACAGTTCAGTTGGTTAATTGATTAACCCACAATCGGGTTTTTAAAGTGCTAATGCATTACCCAAGTTTACGTGACAAATCACAAAAATACATGTCCCTTTCTTTTTTTAAAAACATAAATCCACCAGTAATGAAGGGTAAAATCATTAAAGGTGAACACAATTCTTTACAAAAGGAACTAGTATGTGTGAAATGTTTAAATACATTTTCAAAAGTTAATATTCAATGCAATGTGTTATAAAAATGTTTAAAAATGCTTTAAAAACTAATCACAATGGGAAATACCAGTCAAAACGTTAAAAACAGTACTAAAGGCGAGACCACCATATAGCAAAGATATGACCTTGCTTAAATCAAATCCTGATAAGCAAGTCAATATACACAATATTGTAATTCTTCTGCTAAAATGCCATGTAGAAAAGTCATTTTGCCAAAAAATGCTTGGAATGGTTAAATAAACACATAAATACATAAATACTTTAAACATTTTTTAGATTTTTTAGATTTTTTAGATTTTTTAGATTAAATTGGGAAACCTTTGTGAATTAATTTGTGGATTAAATAACTTGAAAAATTAAGTAATTCTCCTTGAAATACTAGAAGCACTAACATGAATGTTACTCAATAATGCCTACCTTATAACCTGGCTCGTCTGATCTTCAAAACACTCTTAATGCTAGTTGATTCATTCATACCTGGGGGTTTTGTTGCATTTAATCTGATCTGCCATAAAAGCTCTTTGTATTCTAAAGAGGCCTCCCATTCCCCTCCTCTTGGGTTTTGGGGCACATGCTCTAGAATCATAAATTTCAAGGTCATATTGGAACATGTAACTGAATGCTTGTAAAAGACATTACTCTCTTTCTTAACGCTAACATCGTATAAGTGCTCATAAATCCTTTTTCGCAGGGTCCTTTCTGTCTTTCCCACATAGAACCCGTTGCAGGCCTCACAAAAACCAAGGTAGACTATACCCTTAGTGGCACAGTTGTAGTACCCTTTAGGAAAAAAGTTGAAATTTCTAGAGCCAATGTAATATTTACTATTATTGTAAATATGGTTACATTGCTTGCAAGTTAAACATTTGTAGGTTCCTACCTTCTTATTACTCAGTGATGCCTTTACCTCATGCCTTTCAAATAGATCCTTCAAGTTGGCATTTCTGCTACTAACAAAGGCCGGGTATGTGGCTGTAAATTGTTTAATCTCCTCATTAATTTTCAGAATAGGCCAGTATTTTGAGATAAGGTCCCTAAATTTCATGGAATCGTTATTGAAGGTATGAACAAATGTGTTGTGGGAATCTGTGTTACTCTCAGCATTGCCTCCTGTGATGTCTGTAGTACCCTTACCCAGAAGTGGGGTGAATTTGTTGGTTCTCAACCTATAAACCTCATCAAGTGTTTTTTCGAAAAGCTTTTTGGGGTAATTTCTTTCTAAGAACATGTTTTCCAAAATTTGAGTCTCTTCTTTGAAAAGTTCAAGTGTACTGCACATCCTACTTGCTCTAATTAATTGGCCTTTTAAAATGCCCTTTTTTTGTGCTGTGGGGTGACCACTGTCAAAGTGCAGAAATGAATTAGAAAACGTAGGCTTCCTGTAAACAGTTGATTCAAAACTTCTAGATTCAGGATTTTTTAAGAGAGTCACATCTAAGTAATTAATCTCCTTTTCACTAATGTTGTGTGTGAATCTCAAATAATCCGTTGTGGAATTTATATATGTAAAAAATTCTTGAAATTCCAGTAACGACCCACTCCAAAAAAGACATATGTCATCCAGAAAGCGCTGATAGTGGGCTATGTTCTTAGCCCATGCAGAATTGAAAATAAATTTCTGCTCCCACATAAACAACACAATGTTAGCATACGCCGAGGCGCAAGGTGAGCCCATTGCCACCCCTTTCTTTTGTCTGAATAGCTCACCATTAAAAAATATGTAGTTGTTGTTCAGGATGACCTCCATGCTTTCTACTATTAACCTGATAACATTTGCTGTGAATTCACCTGAATTAACTAGGAATTCGTTGAATAGTTCCAAACCTTCCACGTGTGGTATACTTGGGAAAAGTTCAATGACGTCGATGGTAATAAGCAATTCGGTTACGCCATATAATTCCATTTTGATGTTCTTTAAGAACTCCCAAGAGTCCTTACATATGTGTTTTAAGGAATTGACCAGACTTTTCAGGGAGATGTCTATAAATTTACCAAGAGGTTCAGTGATGCCCCCACCCCCAGCCACAATTGGTCTAAACTTTAAAGGGGTCAACCC
The DNA here is from genome assembly GCF_019279795.1 of Protopterus annectens. NCBI lineage: Eukaryota > Metazoa > Chordata > Ceratodontiformes > Protopteridae > Protopterus > Protopterus annectens. Next base: position 767,946,563 of record NC_056733.1, read on the forward strand.
TTTATGCACCTTAGGTATACCAAAAATGGTGGGGGTCACAGGTTTGTTCACCAGTAGAAAGTTGTATAATTTCTCATTTATTGCTCCTTGCATGAGGTTGTCATACAGCATGTATCTAATCTTAGAATATGCAAGGTTGACTTCATTAATTGAGGCAATAGAATACTGGTCTAAATCTTGTAAAATGCTAAACATTGCTGCTTCATAATCACAACTATACATCAAAACAACCCCTCCCCCTTTGTCCGGTTTCATGATCCTTATTTTGTCAGTTTTCAATTTATTAATGAGTTGTACACAATCGGGGGGTAGGTTTAGAACTTCTGAGTTGTTACTCCTAAAGGTATCCCTGATATCTTGTTCCACTAAGTCTTCAAATGTTTTAACTACAGCATGTAGTGGGGGGTTAAATGTACTAGCTCTGGAAAACCTCTCTTGCAAGTAATTCTGTCCTTTGAAGAAAATGTTCAAATTAAGCTTTCTTGTGAATAGTTTCAACTCTAAAATAGATTTTGTAATGTTAAGAGAGTGTAGTGGTACAAAATGGAAACCTTTTGTGAATAGCTCAAAGTGCGTATCCCCAACATCGATGTCAGTGAAGTTAAAGATTTTAAAGTTACCTCTAGAAATGATAGAGTAAGGCAAATCATATGCATTAAATGCCTCTATAGAAAGAGGTAAACAGTTCACGTCCCCCCCTTCCTCCACTACTGTCTCTGCTGGTTCACCCAACCTCTCTGTTGGTAGAACGGACCCCTTTTGTTGGTCCTGCCCGGGGGGAATTGAAAAACCTGCTGCTCATTTCTGTTGTTGGAATTAAATTTCTGAGCCAGCCTCTCACTTCTACGAGGACCTTCTATTGGAGAATCAGTACCTTCAGTGTTGTCTACTCTACTAAATCTGTTATTAGTTTTAAAATTACTTTTATAGGCTGGTTGGTACGCTACACCATTTTTGTATTCGTTAAGGTCCCTCTCCAACTTCCTCACTTTTCGGTTAACTATTTTAATACAGTGCTGGTCTACCTCATGAAAAACTTGGTCGTAATCTTTTTTGACCTGAATAAAGTGGGAATCAGTCACTACCACATTGTTTAATTTATTCAAATCTACTAGAAGCACATCCAACTTGGATTCATAATCTTTCAACATTAACTTAATCATTTCAAGTCCAGTTTTATTGAACAAGTCTGTTAAGTCATTAAACAGGGTCGATCCAGGTGTTGCGTTGTTAGGAAACTTAGTGTACCTTAAGCCTTTAGGTACCCTCTGCACTCTCACACATTCAGTTAAATAATCCACTTCTAGTTGCGTGGATTTATAGGCATACAATTTGTCACTAAATAACTTAAAGTTATCAACCGCAGGCTCATTGTGATTATCTTGACGAAAAACAGTACCTGCATTAAAGGCAAATTGCCTAGATGTCCACGCATTGAAGTTAAAGGTTGTTGGTGAAGAGTTTTCCGTACTACCAACGGATGTAGAGGGACGTAGCACCCCTCTAAGCTCAAACACAGTGTTGTAAGATTTGGGAACACATTTTCTACACTTTCATCACTGTGTCTGCAGTGGTGACACTCATATTCTGTATTGTGCACAGCATACATATGGACATCAAATTCAAGACCAGGGTGGTCATACCTCTGCTGTACTCTGTCTTTATCAGACCACTAATTGAGTACAATGCTCCCTTTTGTCTGTACCTCACCAGACACCTGCAGCAGCTGGAGCAAACACATGTTTTTGCTGTGGGAATAAAGGGCCTCCAAACATTACATACAAAGAAAGACTAAAAGATCTGTCACTGTACTCACTAGTATGTAGTCTGTTGAGAGGTGACTTCTGCCTGGCCTACATAGCAATCTCAGACCCTGCCCTACTGAAAATGGTGGAATTCTGCAAATCAAATAAGACAGAATAACTTGTCCTAGGGTTCCCAACCTAGCCTGTGACATAAACAGAACATGCTGCAGAGACAGATATATTCCTGGTGATTCAAACTCCTCTGTAATAGGGTCCCACTACATGTGAAGCTGTGCTCCTCAATGACCCTGTTCAAGCACAAACTTGACTACTGGTTGAGTAATTGTAAAGTCACCTCTTCGGTGGCACCTATCTCCCACATGGATGCTGCCAGTCTGGGCTACTCACAAAATAGGTCTGCTAACAATGACCATCTAACTATGCTCAATAAGGGTACTTGTGTTTTCACATGGCTAGGTTTCCAAACACCCTATGACAAATACGATATTAGCCTCCTATGAACCTATAAAGCTATAAACCCATGCAGGCCTCCTAACATCTTGTCTCCCAAATGGCCTGCTGATGTCATCTAGAATAAATTCACCTGGACTCTTGTAAAAATCAGACTTGTGCTGTGACATTTGTATAAAGTACTGTGCTCTGCAGTCTGTGTACTTAGGTAGAGGTTCTGTTCTCAATGTAGTCAACTGGGCATGTGTGTGTGTGTGTGTGTGTGTGTGTGTGTGTGTGTGTGTGTGTGTGTGTGTGTGTGTGTGTGTGTGTGTGTGTGTGTGTGTGTGTGTGTGTGTGTGCACGCGCATGCCTAGAAGAAAGAGCAGAAGTGTATATCCCACAGTTACTGCTCCACTACCATGAATTGACAGTATTTTGATACGTGCAGATGCCTACACATCAATTTTGTGCATTTTACACCACCATGTGGGACACTATTATATTCTCCTCAACAGACACTTCAGATTTCATCAACTAGAAAGTATTGTCTGAGACACTGCAAGTCAAACGCGCTGTGGTGCTTGCGTGAAGTACTTGGTTCTGTAGTCTGTATACTTAGGTAGGGGTTCTATTCTCACTGCAGACAACTGTGTGTGTGTCTGTGTGTGTATGTGTGTGTGTGTGTGTGTGTGTGTGTGTGTGTGTGTGTGTGTGTGTGTGTGTGTGTGTGTGTGTTTTTGTGCTTTTGCTTGACATTAGAGTATTTTACACCACCATGTGAGATATTGTCACATTCTCCTCAACAGACACTGCTGATGTCATCAGCTATAAAGTGTTGTCTGAGACACTGCAAGTCAGACTTGAGCTGTGGCACTTGCATAAAGTACTTTATTCTGCAGTCCATCTAGTTAGATAGGGAGGGGTTCTAGTCTCACTTCCAGTAGTTGGGGGTGTGTGAGAGCTGTTGCTTGATATTAGAGAGAGCATTTTATACATCCATGTGTGGCACTGTTACATTCTCCTCAACAGACACTGCTGATGTCATCAGCTATAAAGTGTTGTCTGGGACACTCCAAGTCATACTTAAGCTGTGGTGCTGGCATAAAGTACTGGGTTCTATAGTCTGTGTACTTAGATAAGAGGGGGTTCTATTCTCACTGCAGTCAACTGTGTGTGTGTGTGTAAGAGAGAGAGAGAGAGAGAGAGAGAGAAAGAGAGTGTGTGAGCTGCTGCTTGACATTATAGAGAACATTTTAGACCACCACGTGGGACACTGCTTTTACCATATTCTCCTCAGCAGACATAGTTGATGTCATCAGCTATAAATTGTTGCCTGAGACACTCCAAGTCACACTTAAGCTGTGGTGCTTGTGTAAAATACTGGGTTCTATAGTCTGTGTATCTGGATAGGTCAAGGTTCTACTCTCATTGCAGTCACCTGTGTGTGTGTGTGTGTGTGTGTGTGTGTGTGTGTGTGTGTGTGTGTGTGTGTGTGTGTGTGTGTGTGTGTGTGTGAGTGTGCTGTTGCTTGACATTACAGAGAGCATTTTACACCACCATGTGGGACACTATTATTCCCATATTCTCTTCAGCAGACACAGATGATGGCATCAGCTGTATCAGATTTTTGGATATGTAGTAAACCCACCAGGGCAGGGTCACAGACTGGCATAGAGGCCAGGCAGAAGTCACCTCATTCTATACAATAAAGATGACAGTGACATGGCTTTTAATCTATCCACATACATCATGAAATGACTTGCAGGCCCTGTGTTATCTTGTAAGAAAGCCCTCTATTCTCTCCAACTGCTGCATGTGTCTGGTGAGGTACATGCAAAAGGGAGAATAATACTCTATTAATGTTCTGATGAGGTTTGACTACAGTGGTGGCATACAAGCCTAAGATCTTAATATGATGGTGTGACTTATGATGTGTATAACATAGGCTTTCGATACCAGTGTGGACACTTGGTGGTAAAAGTTTGGATTACTATCTACATGTCTTCCCAGTGCTTGCATCACTGGGTTTCTGCATAGCAGAACTGTTGCCAATACTTTGATTAACATGGAATTCCACTTTTCAGATGGACAACATAAACACAATTTCTGCTTTTATTTGTAGATTATGTGCCTTTGTCACCCTTTAGTGGTCTGTGTTAGCTCCTCCTGTAGTATGGACTCAATGATTGCACCTGATATGCAAGAATCAGCAAACATGGCAAACCGAAGGCCATATACTTAAGCCTGAACTGTCAAGAAATAGACTCCAACAGTGAAGGGCCAAGGACAGATCCCTGGGGTTTGCCAGTGGTGACAGCACTACTGGTTCAGGTTGATTCACCAACATTCATAGTATGTGTTCTGTCGGTGAACCAGTTGGTTACCCATCATCTGAGGTAATGGTTAATCCCCAGCTGGGAGGGTTTTTCAATGATACATGCATGTGAGATTGTGTCAAAATGCTAGGCTAGATCACAATAGACAGTATGTACTGTCTTACCTTCATCCAGGCCTATCACACAGAATCAATGGGTTTGACAGCATCAGAGATCACTTATGGTGTGACTCAGCACATACACCTTCCTGATATGGTTGAATACACACTTCAATGCACCCTCTACTTGAGCTATGTTCCCATACAATGGTGTACATCAACATGCATCCACTGGAATTGGGGGGGACAGCACCTGATGCATGCATCTTTAGAAACATCCTGACTCTCCTCCACTGTGAGGACATGTCATCATGGACCTCTTCTACATGTGCACTAGTAATATTCCAGCTGTGTGCAACAGAACTATGTGAGTTGTTAATGCTACATCAGGCCTATTACATCTGATAGATACCCTCAAAGAGGTCACATTTCACACAAATCCACACTGAGGTATTCAATCAATACTGTCATATGTGTCATAAACAGCTATATCACCAAATGGGTAGACTAGTGTATCATGCACATAGCATCTCACTATGTTGAAATGTGTGACGTGACCTATATCTCAGATACTGTGATCAGGTCCATACATCAGGTCTGTCTGCTAGGCCCTTTCCTGCCCATTAGTTAAGTGATGAACATCACAGATTACATACACATGCTGTGTTCAAACAGCTGCCTGAAAGACTACATATTGTCGGCAATCATTGACTCCAACTGTGATATTACTATAAGGGTCTATATTATTTCAGAGAATACTTAAAATAGAAAATGTTGTTTTATTGACCCAAGAAAGTCGAAATCCCTAAATCCTGAACACACGGAACACCATTTTTTTCCCAGGGAAAATAAATCACGGGGCCGTGTTCAGGACTTTGCTATTTCTTCCACTGTAGTGCAATCCTGGAGTTGGTATATTTAAGTAGAGGGGGTGGGGGCACAGCCCCCCACATTGGGGAGTGTGGAGGTGAAGCCTCCCCTTTATTTTGTGTTTGGATTTTTTTTTTTACGGATCAGCGATTTTCTTTTCCCTGGGAAAAAAATGCTTTTCCGTGTATTCCAGATTTAGGGATTTGACTTTATTGGGTTGATTAAACAGTGTTTACTATTTTAAGCATTCACTGAAATAATATAGACCCTTACCGTAATGCACACAGTATAAACACATACCAAAAACTGCTGCTACAGCCATGTCAACACCTCCATTGACAAGAAGCATGGAAGGATTTCTTGAATCAGGAAACAAACACACCACCCAAGTAAATGTGGATATCACATCCTCCAGTCAGATCAATATGTGTGTCACCCATGTCCTGGGGTACATGGTAAGTGGTACATCCACCAGGATGTGGTCACAGTGCTGACTACTCCCTTGAATGTAACATAAGAACTGGGCATGTGAAGGACATGCACATCAGAGGCCATAATACCTTCATGGTTCCCAGCCTTCATCACACCAATAACGGCGTATAATGCACCCTTCTTCGTGAACCTCCTTACACCTCTTCCAGTGATGTGTAATTGAAGTGTACCACTTTTGTCACAGTGTGCTGTCACACAGCTTATTGGCCATATGTAGGTATTATTTATGTGGAATATATATGACTGTCTGATGGTGCAGAACACCAATCAAGTTGTTCCACCAGATGCATGTGTGCTACCTAGTCTGCTTATGCACATGCACTAGATACATAGATGTTTGACAACATTAATGGCATGACAGTGTGAATTGTACCATATATATATATATATATATATATATATATATATATATATATATATATATATATATATACAGGGTCTATAGCACATAGTCAAAGTTTAATAACTTCAAACACAGAATGTTCTAACCATGCTGTTTGAAGTTAAAATACTTTGACTATGGATAAAAAACAAAAAAAGAAAAGAAAACAAAACAAACTGTTGTAAGAAGGGGGGCAAGCCCCCCTGCACCCCCGATGTGGGCGGCTGCACCTCGCACACCCCCCGCTACTTAAATATACCAACTCTGAGATTGCACCACATTGAACAAAATGGAAACCTTCCCTTATGGAGATTTCCATTGAAACACTCGAACTTCTGCAAATTCGAACTTACTGTCTCAACCATATGAGGCTCAAACTTGCAGAAGTTTGACTATCTGATAGGAACCCCATATATATATATATATATGTGTGTATATATATATATATATATATATATATATATATATATATATATATATATATATATATATATGTGTGTGTGTGTATATATATATATATATATATATATATATATATATATATATATATATATATATATATATATATATATATATATATATATATATATATATATATATATATATATATATATATATATGCCAAGCACATAAGGCAACTAGCCTGTATTGCCCATACTGTCACACACAGGTATAGCAGTGTCCCTCCTAACATTTCCAGCAGATGTTACAGTGCCAGGACAGTGTGTGTGGTTTCTCTCATAGAGTGTGGATATATCATAATAGTTGTTCAAGTATGTGTGTGTGAGTTTGCAGACTCATCTCTTCTCACTGTACATCACATATGTTACGTCAGAAACATGGGTTTACCGATGGTATTATTCTGACATTGTCCATGATTGTGATTGGTTCTTGTAATGCTTTCCATGAGCCTTTACCTGTACCCACCTTGCTGGAGACCTTTGCTGAAAGGACACTAATAGTCAGGCATATAAGTCTGCACAGTTTCACAATATGCACCCTACCCCAATTGTATGTCAGATCCCTAAAAGATGTCCTCTGCATTATTCATGTAAGGATGCTTATCTCAAACTGACATCTACCCCATTGTTATGTCACCTTGTGTGACAGTCACATAAAGCACATTTTCACTGCGCTGTCCCTACTGTATCATATAGATATGTGGTCGGTGTTTTGCTGTAACCATCTTCCATTGACATGCCCTCTTCCACTGTACATGAAGGAGTTTCACCTGTCCTCTTTCCTTGTGTTCATTCCTACAATTCATCTGTGTGGCCTTATTCAATACACACACACTTTCCCGGAGTGGCTATTTTACATGGCAGTCCATGTCCTGTTACACATCATTAGAGATCATTAACACAACTTCAATACAGAGTTCTAGGAATGGGATATCACAATACTCTGCGCTGTAGGTATACTGTCTTGTACTGTGTTCGGACCATATACTTCACATTCATGCCTCTCAACTGTCCAGATATTCCTTCAATGTCCAGATGTTTTCCATACCAAATTTGTGGCTTTTTGTCATATCACTGGGATGATTTCTGGACTGATGTGACGCAATATTACATACATTTGAGTGCATACCTCGCAACTGTCCTGATTTGTGCAGAATGTTCCATTTTTGTCTTATATTTGTGATCCTTTCCTCATAACATTTTGGCTTTCTGGCAAATCATTAGCATGTCATTGCGGAGTGAAGTGAGAAACTGATGACAGACATATGAATTTCAAACTTCATGCTCTAAAGAAAGTTCATGCTACTGTACAACCTATTATTCTATCAACTTTCTAAGTCTAGAAGAGCAATATTAAAATTATGTTACTGTTTTTGGGCCTTTGTCCCCTGTTTATTTATGGCTTTGTCCAGATTTCTTGCTCTAAGAGGTTGAGAGGTATGTTTCAGTTTCATTCTACCAGATTTCTATAGAATGTCTATGGAAAATATGTCCCTATTTGTGGTTAAATATCCTCACATTATGTTGGCCTTTGTGCAGATTTGTTGCACTAAGAGATTGACAGCTATATGAGAATCCCTGGTGACCATTTTGGCATTTGACGCAAATCGAGACTGTAGGTGCTCTGCTTTAAACAGAATTGTATCTACATTGCTTACACAGTTTCCTGGCCAGCAACACTGTTGCCAGCCACAAAACCTAACTTAGGTGTGCCATGTTGGATTAATATGCACTGCACGCTGTGACTTGCTGCACAGCATCATGCAAACCTGTAAACATCATGTAGGCCTCATGAGGAGTCTAAACGGAGTCTATAGAATTCAAGGGGTGGTTTAAATCCACAAAAGTGCTCTGGCATTGCAAGACTTCAGTGCCTTCCCCACATTTAGACCATCAGCTGTACAGACAGAGACAAAATGTGGAGGAGTCTCAATCTGTATTAGCAACAAGCAAAACTATTCATTGGTCAAACTGGACGATGCCCTGGAATTTATCCACATGCAAATCATCATAGCAACATCCCATACCACATTGTAGCAAGCTATAGGTCACCCTCTATGTCCCTAGGGTCCTATAGCTCATACCTAGACCTACTGGAGACAGTCACCATTAAAGTAAAAACCCTACTCATGGGAGACTAACTACCCCTCTATAGACTGGGAAGCATACACTGCCTCATACATGCAGACACAATGATGCCTGGATTTTATTAATACAAATACCCTTGACTAAATAGGGCACACACCCACCAGAGGTTCAAACATACTGAGCCTGGTACTCATCAATGTGGGAGAGCACTGCATATTCCCAGTGTCACATCCTCACTGGTGAGGTCAGACCACAAAACTAAATAAATATAAACTCGGTAATCCTAACAAACCATGCAACAGACAGGAATTATTCCAAAGCAAACTACACCCTATTAAGCAATAGTGGCCCTCCCAACCCTGAGTTCACAACAACCAATGCAGAATTGTTCACAGAGACCTTGTGCAACCACATAAATGAATGTAAAGAGGCTGTTGTACCTCTTAGAAGTAAACCCAAAACAAACTCTAAAAAACAAACCAAACTGGTGAATCCTAATCTTAAAAGGGTATATAAAAAAATAAAAAAGTCATGCCTAGAATCAAAAAGACATCTTCCATAGTGATAGTAATTAAACTAAACAGGAAACTAAGAGGACTAATTAAGTCTAGAAGGCCAATTATGAAATCAAGATAGAGTCACAGGCTAAAGACAACCACAAGACCTTCTACAGCTATATCTGCAACCTCAAAGGGAACACACATCAGTCTGCCAAACTGGTGGTCAATTGTGCGACCTTCATTGAGCAGAGAGACATAGCAAATTTGCTGGCTGACAAATTTAGCTCAATCTTGTCCACAACTCTCCCTTCCTCCCTCCCTCCATGAAATGCCTTCTAGTATAACTCTCCCAATGATTAACAGGGAGCAGGTACTGGTGGTGCTCATGAAGGCCAAAAACACAATGGGGATGCCTCCTAAATAGCTGGAAACATGACCTATCATGACCACTTGAGTCACTTTTCAACTATGACCTCAAAACAGGCTTTGTACCATGAGAATGGAGGACTGCAACAGTTATCCCACTTTACAAGGGAAGACCATCTGCTGACCCCAGAAACTTCAGACCTTTTAGTCTGGCTAGTCTAATATACAAGCCATGGAACACATTATAATGGAAATGATCAACAATGATATAGGAAACCTTCAGAAAATATACCTGACCCAGTTTGGCTTTGTCAAGGAAAGATCACACCTACTAAACCTGGTGGACTTCCTTGAGAAGGTCACCAAGGCAATGGATAAGGGGAAAGCTGTGCATACTGCCAGCCTGGACCTGGATAAAGTGTTCAATACAATACAACTGATACCAAAATGAAACCCAAAAAAAGGAAAACACAGTGCAGACCAGAAGTAGAAATCCACAAAATGATTTATTCACCACAAAAGAAGCGCTTTCGTCCCAAAGTTAAATTTACAGGAACTTCATCAGATACAATTTAAAACATTAAAAAGTGTTTTAAGTACTAAAGCACAGTGACATCATTTCCTTTCTCAGGCCAGTGAGCACTGCTTACTCAAACCACACCCCTTTAACACAAGCACAGAACAAGCACAGTGACATCATTTCCTTTCTCAGGGCAGTGAGCACTCTTTACTCAAACCACACCCCCTTGACACAAACACAGAACAAGCACACAGCCCAGCTCAGAATATATATAAAATGCAATTGTGGGCAGAAAGTAGGCTTTAAATAATCCATGAGAAAAAATAAATATGTAAAAATATGTTATAAAAGGTACATATAGGTTCATAGGTTCATAGGTAGGTACTAGGCTATCTGCCTAAAGGCATTTATAAGCCTAGCCAGAATGTGTTGGCTTTCGCCACCCCCTTAGATTAGTTCCCTGTGCCTCTGTCCAGCAGAGCCACTGAAGTGATCCCCGGGATAAACCTTCTGTTTCCCATCCACTCGTCAATGGAGAGACTGTCATTAAGTCCTGGACAAGACAAAGAATTTAAATACAACTGCCAGGATAATTCTCTCTTTTCCAGAATAAAAGGCCATGCCCCCGTCTTTCAGACATGGATAACACATCTAATATAATAACAAGAATAGGCAAATGGACTCAGGCAAGGCTCTTCTCTCCAGTATAAAATTCAGGTTTATTCACAGTACAAACTGCACAAGCGCTTTCACAAACTGCTTCATCAGGTGCTTAAAATGACATAAAACCCCCTCCTTTTATACACCTATTTACAAATCACATGACTTTACACATTAATCATCACATGATACTGCCATTACATCAGAACAGTTCAAACACAGTAAAACCATTATATTAAAAATAGGCTAATTTAAAAATAAAATATTCTTTAAACTGCCAAAACAAAGGTCTTGATTTAAGTTTAGGTCTCAGGGGGATATGGTCATGCAGGCCATGTCCTGCATCCCCCCTTAATCTAACTATCTAAGTTGCTTCTAACTCCTCAGTATGATTACGTATATCACCTGCTTTTACACTCGGGTAAATCCTGCTTATTGCCATAAACTTAAAAACATGCAATGAATTTGTACTAATAACATGTCTGGCTAGGGCACTAACTTTGTTCCTTTTACTAATATGATACAAATGTTCACGAATCCTGTCTTTAATACACCTATCAGTTTTTCCAATATAAAATTTCTTACAGCTTAAACAATGAGAAAGATAAACTATATGTTTAGTTTCACAAGTGACATTAACTTTTGATCAGGATGGTCAAACTCTGAACTAGTATCTATCTCACTACAAAAAGAACATTTACCATAAGGTAAAGCCCCTGTGGGCACATGTTCATATTGCCTGTCCTTAGGGTAGCACAATCTCCTTTTCAAATATTTCTTGTACCTAAAAAGGAACTTAGGTACATTATCTAAGACTGTGGCTATTTCTTTATCAGTAACGAGAATATTTCAATGTCTCCGAATAATATCCATGCATTTATTGACATCACTAGTATAGCTTAAGGGTACCTTCAACCTATTCCTACCCTGCTCTGTTCCATCCTTAGGCTTCTGTCTTTTAACATTTGAATAATAGGGTTTAGCTCTAGTGTCCCTCATGTTCACAACATCTGTTACATTAGTTTGAATCATTCCTTCATTATAGCCCCTTTCTCAATTCCTTAGTCACTTGTAGAAAGTCAACTTCCCTAGCGTTCAATCTTGAGGCTCTAAAAATTTGATTACATACTACATTTTTAAATGTATAAAATGGATGCAGACTATCTTTCTGTAACAGATGGTTCACATGACAGCTCTTCCTGTATAATGTAGTATAAACTTTCCCATTTACATCTTTCTTAACTGTAACATCCAAAGAATTAACTTCCAGATCAGAGCATTTTGATGTAAACTTCAAGAAATCTGTACGTTCATTAAGGTACTTCTTAATCTGAGAAAAAACAACATCGCCCTTTTGCTATGCTATAAAAAGGTCATCTACAAATCTCCTGAAAATCAGGACCTGTGAGCCATAAGGTCCATTAAGGAGATGTTCCATTTCCCAAGCTACCATAACAGCACTGGCGTAGCTATTGGCAGATGATGTGCCCATAGCTATACCATTGTGTTGTCTAAATGCTGTTTCACCATACAAAAAAAATTATGTTCAAGCACAATATCCAACAGTCTACAGACTAGAGAGACCTTATCATTTGAATACTCAGAGAATCTTTTCAAAAAGTATTCAGTATTCACTATCCCCTGGCTATTAGGGATAACTGTGAACAAGGAAACTATATCCATTGTTACAAATAAGATGTCATCTGTATTATTAATCCTAGTTGTAAATTGATATAAATCTTTTAAAAAATGCTCAGTATCCCTCAAAATATGATCAACCGTACTCAGAACCAGTCTTAAGCATTTTTCTATAAATATAGAAACTGGTTCTGTACACCAGTTCCTACCTGAAACAATAGGTCTCATTGGTGTGTTTATAGGGTCCGTATGTAGCTTAGGTAGCCCTTGTATTATTGGTATGGTGGGACTATATACCAAAAAATATTTTAATAGCTCATTATCAATTAGCTGCTCAAGAAACAATTCCTGCAATTTAACATCTACCATCTACTAATTTGCTGACATCCCTATTATTGATTTTTACATAAAAATCAGTATTTTTGAACATATCTAACATTGCATCATCACACCACCTCCTATCCAACACTGCACTTGGTCCACCTTTATCAGCAGTTCTTATTATGATATTTGCATTTATTTCTAGGTCTTTTAATGCCCTTGTTTCATCCTTACTTAGGTTATATCTCTTCTTTTTAGTACATAAACTATCATTAGATAACTTTAACTTATATATCTTCAATATATAATTTTTCAAAGGCATTTATCAGTGGATTCATGACAGGAATAAACACACTCAGTTTTCTAACCACATCTGTAAAGTCTGAGACACCTGTAGGTATAAATGACAGGCCTTTTGTTAATACATTATATTCATGAACAGTTAACTCATGTGCAGATAAATTCCAAATTAGACCTTCTTCATATTGAAAAAGGCCCTCTTTATGTTGTACAGACTGGTTACAGTACCTTCGTGCTCGCGCTTGCCTCTGCTCTGACTCCGTCCCCTCTGCTGCATCTGAGTCCTCTGCTCTCTCACTGGCATATAAGACAGCTTATTAATAGCCATTGCAGGTGTATCTGACCTAAGGTATCTTTTTTAATATATTCTACTAGCACTCTATTTATTCTGCCTTTTTTGCCCTGCATTCTTTTTCTGACTTACTCAGTCAGCTCCACACTTTGTCTGCATCTTCCAGCCCACCTACTGGCCTGGCACAAGGGAACACCCCAAACTCCCAGCCCACCCTTCAGCACTAAATATCTATCAAGGTTCACTTCCTGTATAGTAAATTACTTGTGTTTTCAAGATAGAACTGAAGAGGTGCAGTATTGACATGTGACAGACTCAGTTTGGTAATCTTCGGTGACAGTTGGCCATTCTTCTAATGCTTTTGTTAACAACGTAAACGCACTAGACATAAGTGGCCCTTTCAATATGACCTGAGGCCACTGGCTGGGCAAAAGACTTGCACAAAGTCACACTGCAGGCAAATGGATTTAGACAGCATCAACCCTGTATCCTTGACTATAGGAAGCAGCTTGTTAACACAGCTAAGGTTAATTGCCTTTTTCCTGGGGCGACAAGGTAGAACATTCTATTTGGTACTTCATTTTTCCCTTGCTGCTGCTTTGAAGTTCCTTAATGCCGCCTTACTGTAATGTCTTTTCTCCTGCTGTTGTTGTGAGGTTCCATAATACCACCGTATACTAATGTCTTTGCTTTGGCTATTGCTGTTGTGAAGTTCTATTATATAACATTAGAGTAATGCCCTTTCCCATGTTGTTGTGAATTTCCATAGGACCACCTTATAGCAATGTCTTTTGTCCAGTTTTATCTCGTATTTATGGTCTGTTCCTAATAAAATCTGCAGTTTTCAGGTTTTGAGTATTGCAATCACTAAATAATAATGACCTTCAGACATCATATTATTCAGAAAATGCTTGTTAGCACAAAACATTTTATGTCATCAACTTTCCAAGTACATATATTTGAAATCTTTTTTTCTCCTGCTGCTGAATATGACCTGTATTTTGTCAAGTTGTTGTTTTGAACTTTTATAAAAAACCTTTTATATCCTGCTATTGTTGTGGTTTCATAGTACCAACTTGTAGTACTGCATTTTCTAGTACTTGTTTGTTGTATCTTTCGGCTTTTCCCAGTTAGGGGTCGCCACAGCAGAACTCCGGTCCGCTAATGATTGGCAGTTGATTTTTATGTACCGGCTTGCCAGGCCTGACGCACAGCCTTCAACGAAGGTACACCCATTCACGCATGTCTCCACGCAGAAGACGCTTTAGCTGAGAATCGAACCAGACAGCGTCTTACTGTGAGGCGACAACGCTACCGCAGCACCACCACCGCAGTTGTGAAATTCTATAATACAATGTTATAGTAAAATCTTTCCTCCTGCTGTTGTTGTGAAATCTTATAAAACCATCTTATAGAAATGTTGTTTCTCATACTGTTGTTGTTCTTTAATACCACTATACAGTAATGTCTTTTTCTCATATTGGTGTTGTGAAGTTTTGTAAAACCACCTTATTGAAATGTCTTTTCTCCTGCTGTTGTTGTCATGACTTTCCTTAATACCATATTACACAAAAAGAAAAATCTAGCAAAGCTAGACTTCTGACTGTGTGATACCTTAAACCTCTTGTATCAGAGGCCTCATGGGATATATGCAAATCACCCTTTAAGGATATCAGGTGTTTCAGCTAAATGGCAATTCTGAATGTCCATGACTTTTTCTTTTACTTTCCTTTTTAAGTCTGTTAGTTGGGATATTTTGTAGATCTCTGATGCAAAAGGTTAGAAGTCTAGCTTTGCTAGATTTTTCTTTTTGTGTTTTTTAACCAGTTGGTTATCTGTGTGACCTTTTTACTCTTTGTTTTAGTTAATACCATCTTACAGTAATGACTTTTCTCCTTTTGTTGTTGAAAAGTTCCATAGTACCACTTTATACTAATGTCTTTGGTTCGGCTGTTGTTGTGAAGTTGCATAGTATCACTTATAGTAATGTCTTTTCTCTGACTGTTGCTGTGAAATCCCATAACACCACTGTATAGTAATGACTTTTCTCCGACTGTTGCTGTGAAATCCATAACACCACTGTATAGTAATGACTTTTCTCCGACTGTTGCTGTGAAATCCCATAATACCACTGTATAGTAATGACTTTCTCCAACTGTTGCTGTGAACTCCCATAACACCACTGTATAGTAATGTCTTTTCTCCTACTGTTGTGAGGTTTTCTAATACCACCCTATAATAATGACATTTTTCCTGCTGTTGTTGTGTAATTCCATAATATAACCTTAAAGTAATGTATTTTCTCCTGCTGTTGTTGTTGAGATGTTCCATAATACTGCTTTATAGTAACTTTTCTCCTGTTGTTGTTGTGAAGTTTCATAATATTACCTTACGTAATGTCTTTCCTCCTGCTGTTGCTTTTGTAAAGTTCCATAATACCACCTTACAAAAATGTATCTTCTCCCACTTTTTTCATGAAGTTCAGTAATATCACCTTATAGTAATATTTTTCTCCTGTTGTTGTTGTGAACATCCCTAATACCCCCTTACACTAATGCCTTTTTTCCTACTGTTGTTAATTTCCATAATACCATCTTACAGTAATGACTTTTCTCCTGCTGTTATTGTGAAATTCCGTAATTCCACTTTATAGTAATGTCTTTTCGTCTGCTATTGTTATTGTGGAGTGCTATAACATCACCTTACAGTAATGTCTTTTCTGCTTCTGTTGTTGTTGTGAAGTTACATAATATCATCTTATACTGATGCATTTTCTCCTGCTGTTATTGTTGTGAAGTTTTGTAATATCACAGTTCAGTAATGTCTTTTCTGCTTCTGTTGTTGTTGTGAAGTTACATAATATCATCTTATACTGATGCATTTTCTCCTGCTGTTATTGTTGTGAAGTTTTGTAATATCACAGTTCAGTAATGTCTTTTCTGCTTCTGTTGTTGTTGTGAAGTTACATAATATCATCTTATACTAATGCATTTTCTCCTGCTGTTATTGTTGTGAAGTTTTGTAATATCACAGTTCAGTAATGTCTTTTCTGCTTCTGTTGTTGTTGTGAAGTTACATAATATCATCTTATACTAATGCATTTTCTCCTGCTGTTATTGTTGTGAAGTTTTGTAATATCACAGTTCAGTAATATCTTTTCTCCTTCTGTTGTTGTTGTGAAGTTACATAATATCATCTTATACTAATGCATTTTCTCCTGCTGTTATTGTTGTGAAGTTTTGTAATATCACAGATCAGTAATGTCTTTTCTGCTTCTGTTGTTGTTGTGAAGTTACATAATATCATCTTATACCAATGCATTTTCTCCTGCTGTTATTGTTGTGAAGTTTTGTAATATCACAGTTCAGTAATGTCTTTTCTGCTTCTGTCGTTGTTGGGAAGTTACATAATATCATCTTATACTGATGCATTTTCTCCTGCTGTTACTGTTGTGAAGTTTTGTAATATCACAGTTCAGTAATGTCTTTTCTGCTTCTGTTGTTGTTGTGAAGTTACATAATATCATCTTATACTAATGCATTTTCTCCTGCTGTTATTGTTGTGAAGTTTTGTAATATCACAGTTCAGTAATGTCTTTTCTGCTTCTGTTGTTGTTGTGAAGTTACACAATATCATCTTATACTAATGCATTTTCTCCTGCTGTTATTGTTGTGAAGTTTTGTAATATCACAGTTCAGTAATGTCTTTTCTGCTTCTGTTGTTGTTGTGAAGTTACACAATATCATCTTATACTAACGCATTTTCTCCTGCTGTTATTGTTGTGAAGTTTTGTAATATCACAGATCAGTAATGTCTTTTCTGCTTCTGTTGTTGTTGTGAAGTTACATAATATCATCTTATACTAATGCATTTTCTCCTGCTGTTATTGCTGTGAAGTTTTGTAATATCACAGTTCAGTAATGTCTTTTCTGCTTCTGTTGTTGTTGTGAAGTTACATAATATCATCTTATACTAATGCATTTTCTCCTGCTGTTATTGCTGTGAAGTTTTGTAATATCACAGTTCAGTAATGTCTTTTCTCCTTCTGTTGTTGTTGTGAAGTTACATAATATCATCTTATACTAATGCATTTTCTCCTGCTGTTATTGTTGTGAAGTTTTGTAATATCACAGATCAGTAACGTCTTTTCTGCTTCTGTTGTTGTTGTGAAGTTACATAATATCATCTTATACTAATGCATTTTCTCCTGCTGTTATTGTTGTGAAGTTTTGTAATATCACAGTTCAGTAATGTCTTTTCTGCTTCTGTCGTTGTTGGGAAGTTACATAATATCATCTTATACTGATGCATTTTCTCCTGCTGTTATTGTTGTGAAGTTTTGTAATATCACAGTTCAGTAATGTCTTTTCTGCTTCTGTTGTTGTTGTGAAGTTACATAATATCATCTTATACTAATGCATTTTCTCCTGCTGTTATTGTTGTGAAGTTTTGTAATATCACAGTTCAGTAATGTCTTTTCTGCTTCTGTTGTTGTTGTGAAGTTACACAATATCATCTTATACTAATGCATTTTCTCCTGCTGTTATTGTTGTGAAGTTTTGTAATATCACAGTTCAGTAATGTCTTTTCTGCTTCTGTTGTTGTTGTGAAGTTACACAATATCATCTTATACTAACGCATTTTCTCCTGCTGTTATTGTTGTGAAGTTTTGTAATATCACAGATCAGTAATGTCTTTTCTGCTTCTGTTGTTGTTGTGAAGTTACAGAATATCATCTTATACTAATGCATTTTCTCCTGCTGTTATTGCTGTGAAGTTTTGTAATATCACAGTTCAGTAATGTCTTTTCTGCTTCTGTTGTTGTTGTGAAGTTACATAATATCATCTTATACTAATGCATTTTCTCCTGCTGTTATTGCTGTGAAGTTTTGTAATATCACAGTTCAGTAATGTCTTTTCTGCTTCTGTTGTTGTTGTGAAGTTACATAATATCATCTTATACTAATGCATTTTCTCCTGCTGTTATTGCTGTGAAGTTTTGTAATATCACAGTTCAGTAATGTCTTTTCTGCTTCTGTTGTTGTTGTGAAGTTACATAATATCATCTTATACTGATGCATTTTCTCCTGCTGTTATTGTTGTGAAGTTTTGTAATATCACAGTTCAGTAATGTCTTTTCTGCTTCTGTTGTTGTTGTGAAGTTACATAATATCATCTTATACTAATGCATTTTCTCCTGCTGTTATTGTTGTGAAGTTTTGTAATATCACAGTTCAGTAATGTCTTTTCTGCTTCTGTTGTTGTTGTGAAGTTACATAATATCATCTTATACTAATGCATTTTCTCCTGCTGTTATTGTTGTGAAGTTTTGTAATATCACAGTTCAGTAATGTCTTTTCTGCTTCTGTTGTTGTTGTGAAGTTACATAATATCATCTTATACTAATGCATTTTCTCCTGCTGTTATTGTTGTGAAGTTTTGTAATATCACAGTTCAGTAATGTCTTTTCTGCTTCTGTTGTTGTTGTGAAGTTACATAATATCATCTTATACTAATGCATTTTCTCCTGCTGTTATTGTTGTGAAGTTTTGTAATATCACAGTTCAGTAATGTCTTTTCTGCTTCTGTTGTTGTTGTGAAGTTACATAATATCATCTTATACTAATGCATTTTCTCCTGCTGTTATTGTTGTGAAGTTTTGTAATATCACAGTTCAGTAATGTCTTTTCTGCTTCTGTTGTTGTTGTGAAGTTACATAATATCATCTTATACTAATGCATTTTCTCCTGCTGTTATTGTTGTGAAGTTTTGTAATATCACAGTTCAGTAATGTCTTTTCTGCTTCTGTTGTTGTTGTGAAGTTACATAATATCATCTTATACTAATGCATTTTCTCCTGCTGTTATTGTTGTGAAGTTTTGTAATATCACAGTTCAGTAATGTCTTTTCTGCTTCTGTTGTTGTTGTGAAGTTACATAATATCATCTTATACTAATGCATTTTCTCCTGCTGTTATTGTTGTGAAGTTTTGTAATATCACAGTTCAGTAATGTCTTTTCTGCTTCTGTTGTTGTTGTGAAGTTACATAATATCATCTTATACTGATGCATTTTCTCCTGCTGTTATTGTTGTGAAGTTTTGTAATATCACAGTTCAGTAATGTCTTTTCTGCTTCTGTTGTTGTTGTGAAGTTACATAATATCATCTTATACTAATGCATTTTCTCCTGCTGTTATTGTTGTGAAGTTTTGTAATATCACAGTTCAGTAATGTCTTTTCTGCTTCTGTTGTTGTTGTGAAGTTACATAATATCATCTTATACTAATGCATTTTCTCCTGCTGTTATTGTTGTGAAGTTTTGTAATATCACAGTTCAGTAATGTCTTTTCTGCTTCTGTTGTTGTTGTGAAGTTACATAATATCATCTTATACTAATGCATTTTCTCCTGCTGTTATTGTTGTGAAGTTTTGTAATATCACAGTTCAGTAATGTCTTTTCTGCTTCTGTTGTTGTTGTGAAGTTACATAATATCATCTTATACTAATGCATTTTCTCCTGCTGTTATTGTTGTGAAGTTTTGTAATATCACAGTTCAGTAATGTCTTTTCTGCTTCTGTTGTTGTTGTGAAGTTACATAATATCATCTTATACTAATGCATTTTCTCCTGCTGTTATTGTTGTGAAGTTTTGTAATATCACAGTTCAGTAATGTCTTTTCTGCTTCTGTTGTTGTTGTGAAGTTACATAATATCATCTTATACTAATGCATTTTCTCCTGCTGTTATTGTTGTGAAGTTTTGTAATATCACAGTTCAGTAATGTCTTTTCTGCTTCTGTTGTTGTTGTGAAGTTACATAATATCATCTTATACTAATGCATTTTCTCCTGCTGTTATTGTTGTGAAGTTTTGTAATATCACAGTTCAGTAATGTCTTTTCTGCTTCTGTTGTTGTTGTGAAGTTACATAATATCATCTTATACTAATGCATTTTCTCCTGCTGTTATTGTTGTGAAGTTTTGTAATATCACAGTTCAGTAATGTCTTTTCTGCTTCTGTTGTTGTTGTGAAGTTACATAATATCATCTTATACTAATGCATTTTCTCCTGCTGTTATTGTTGTGAAGTTTTGTAATATCACAGTTCAGTAATGTCTTTTCTGCTTCTGTTGTTGTTGTGAAGTTACATAATATCATCTTATACTAATGCATTTTCTCCTGCTGTTATTGTTGTGAAGTTTTGTAATATCACAGTTCAGTAATGTCTTTTCTGCTTCTGTTGTTGTTGTGAAGTTACATAATATCATCTTATACTAATGCATTTTCTCCTGCTGTTATTGTTGTGAAGTTTTGTAATATCACAGTTCAGTAATGTCTTTTCTGCTTCTGTTGTTGTTGTGAAGTTACATAATATCATCTTATACTAATGCATTTTCTCCTGCTGTTATTGTTGTGAAGTTTTGTAATATCACAGTTCAGTAATGTCTTTTCTGCTTCTGTTGTTGTTGTGAAGTTACATAATATCATCTTATACTAATGCATTTTCTCCTGCTGTTATTGTTGTGAAGTTTTGTAATATCACAGTTCAGTAATGTCTTTTCTGCTTCTGTTGTTGTTGTGAAGTTACATAATATCATCTTATACTAATGCATTTTCTCCTGCTGTTATTGTTGTGAAGTTTTGTAATATCACAGTTCAGTAATGTCTTTTCTGCTTCTGTTGTTGTTGTGAAGTTACATAATATCATCTTATACTAATGCATTTTCTCCTGCTGTTATTGTTGTGAAGTTTTGTAATATCACAGTTCAGTAATGTCTTTTCTGCTTCTGTTGTTGTTGTGAAGTTACATAATATCATCTTATACTAATGCATTTTCTCCTGCTGTTATTGTTGTGAAGTTTTGTAATATCACAGTTCAGTAATGTCTTTTCTGCTTCTGTTGTTGTTGTGAAGTTACATAATATCATCTTATACTAATGCATTTTCTCCTGCTGTTATTGTTGTGAAGTTTTGTAATATCACAGTTCAGTAATGTCTTTTCTGCTTCTGTTGTTGTTGTGAAGTTACATAATATCATCTTATACTAATGCATTTTCTCCTGCTGTTATTGTTGTGAAGTTTTGTAATATCACAGTTCAGTAATGTCTTTTCTGCTTCTGTTGTTGTTGTGAAGTTACATAATATCATCTTATACTAATGCATTTTCTCCTGCTGTTATTGTTGTGAAGTTTTGTAATATCACAGTTCAGTAATGTCTTTTCTGCTTCTGTTGTTGTTGTGAAGTTACATAATATCATCTTATACTAATGCATTTTCTCCTGCTGTTATTGTTGTGAAGTTTTGTAATATCACAGTTCAGTAATGTCTTTTCTGCTTCTGTTGTTGTTGTGAAGTTACATAATATCATCTTATACTAATGCATTTTCTCCTGCTGTTATTGTTGTGAAGTTTTGTAATATCACAGTTCAGTAATGTCTTTTCTGCTTCTGTTGTTGTTGTGAAGTTACATAATATCATCTTATACTAATGCATTTTCTCCTGCTGTTATTGTTGTGAAGTTTTGTAATATCACAGTTCAGTAATGTCTTTTCTGCTTCTGTTGTTGTTGTGAAGTTACATAATATCATCTTATACTAATGCATTTTCTCCTGCTGTTATTGTTGTGAAGTTTTGTAATATCACAGTTCAGTAATGTCTTTTCTGCTTCTGTTGTTGTTGTGAAGTTACATAATATCATCTTATACTAATGCATTTTCTCCTGCTGTTATTGTTGTGAAGTTTTGTAATATCACAGTTCAGTAATGTCTTTTCTGCTTCTGTTGTTGTTGTGAAGTTACATAATATCATCTTATACTAATGCATTTTCTCCTGCTGTTATTGTTGTGAAGTTTTGTAATATCACAGTTCAGTAATGTCTTTTCTGCTTCTGTTGTTGTTGTGAAGTTACATAATATCATCTTATACTAATGCATTTTCTCCTGCTGTTATTGTTGTGAAGTTTTGTAATATCACAGTTCAGTAATGTCTTTTCTGCTTCTGTTGTTGTTGTGAAGTTACATAATATCATCTTATACTAATGCATTTTCTCCTGCTGTTATTGTTGTGAAGTTTTGTAATATCACAGTTCAGTAATGTCTTTTCTGCTTCTGTTGTTGTTGTGAAGTTACATAATATCATCTTATACTAATGCATTTTCTCCTGCTGTTATTGTTGTGAAGTTTTGTAATATCACAGTTCAGTAATGTCTTTTCTGCTTCTGTTGTTGTTGTGAAGTTACATAATATCATCTTATACTAATGCATTTTCTCCTGCTGTTATTGTTGTGAAGTTTTGTAATATCACAGTTCAGTAATGTCTTTTCTGCTTCTGTTGTTGTTGTGAAGTTACATAATATCATCTTATACTAATGCATTTTCTCCTGCTGTTATTGTTGTGAAGTTTTGTAATATCACAGTTCAGTAATGTCTTTTCTGCTTCTGTTGTTGTTGTGAAGTTACATAATATCATCTTATACTAATGCATTTTCTCCTGCTGTTATTGTTGTGAAGTTTTGTAATATCACAGTTCAGTAATGTCTTTTCTGCTTCTGTTGTTGTTGTGAAGTTACATAATATCATCTTATACTAATGCATTTTCTCCTGCTGTTATTGTTGTGAAGTTTTGTAATATCACAGTTCAGTAATGTCTTTTCTGCTTCTGTTGTTGTTGTGAAGTTACATAATATCATCTTATACTAATGCATTTTCTCCTGCTGTTATTGTTGTGAAGTTTTGTAATATCACAGTTCAGTAATGTCTTTTCTGCTTCTGTTGTTGTTGTGAAGTTACATAATATCATCTTATACTAATGCATTTTCTCCTGCTGTTATTGTTGTGAAGTTTTGTAATATCACAGTTCAGTAATGTCTTTTCTGCTTCTGTTGTTGTTGTGAAGTTACATAATATCATCTTATACTAATGCATTTTCTCCTGCTGTTATTGTTGTGAAGTTTTGTAATATCACAGTTCAGTAATGTCTTTTCTGCTTCTGTTGTTGTTGTGAAGTTACATAATATCATCTTATACTAATGCATTTTCTCCTGCTGTTATTGTTGTGAAGTTTTGTAATATCACAGTTCAGTAATGTCTTTTCTGCTTCTGTTGTTGTTGTGAAGTTACATAATATCATCTTATACTAATGCATTTTCTCCTGCTGTTATTGTTGTGAAGTTTTGTAATATCACAGTTCAGTAATGTCTTTTCTGCTTCTGTTGTTGTTGTGAAGTTACATAATATCATCTTATACTAATGCATTTTCTCCTGCTGTTATTGTTGTGAAGTTTTGTAATATCACAGTTCAGTAATGTCTTTTCTGCTTCTGTTGTTGTTGTGAAGTTACATAATATCATCTTATACTAATGCATTTTCTCCTGCTGTTATTGTTGTGAAGTTTTGTAATATCACAGTTCAGTAATGTCTTTTCTGCTTCTGTTGTTGTTGTGAAGTTACATAATATCATCTTATACTAATGCATTTTCTCCTGCTGTTATTGTTGTGAAGTTTTGTAATATCACAGTTCAGTAATGTCTTTTCTGCTTCGGTTGTTGTTGTGAAGTTACATAATATCATCTTATACTAATGCATTTTCTCCTGCTGTTATTGTTGTGAAGTTTTGTAATATCACAGTTCAGTAATGTCTTTCCTGCTTCTGTTGTTGTTGTGAAGTTACATAATATCATCTTACACTAATGCCTTTTTTCCTACTGTTGTTGTGAAGTTTTGTAATATCACAGTTCAGTAATGTCTTTTCTGCTTCTGTTGTTGTTGTGAAGTTTTGTAATATCACAGTTCAGTAATGTCTTTTCTGCTTCTGTTGTTGTGAAGTTTTGTAATATCACAGTTCAGTAATGTCTTTTCTCCTTCTGTTATTGTTGTGAAGTTTTGTAATATCACAGTTCAGTAATGTCTTTTCTCCTTCTGTTATTGTTGTGAAGTTTTGTAATATCACAGTTCAGTAATGTCTTTTCTGCTTCTGTTATTGTTGTGAAGTTTTGTAATATCACAGTTCAGTAATGTCTTTTCTGCTTCTGTTGTTGTTGTGAAGTTACACAATATCATCTTATACTAATGCATTTTCTCCTGCTGTTATTGTTGTGAAGTTTTGTAATATCACAGTTCAGTAATGTCTTTTCTGCTTCTGTTGTTGTTGTGAAGTTACACAATATCATCTTATACTAATGCATTTTCTCCTGCTGTTATTGTTGTGAAGTTTTGTAATATCACAGTTCAGTAATGTCTTTTCTGCTTCTGTTATTGTTGTGAAGTTTGTAATATCACCGTTCAGTAATGTCTTTTCTCCTTCTGTTATTGTTGTGAGGTTTTGTAATATCACAGTTCAGTAATGTCTTTTCTCCTTCTGTTATTGTTGTGAAGTTTGTAATATCACAGTTCAGTAATGTCTTTTCTCCTTCTGTTATTGTTGTGAAGTTTTGTAATATCACAGTTCAGTAATGTCTTTTCTGCTTCTGTTATTGTTGTGAAGTTTTGTAATATCACAGTTCAGTAATGTCTTTTCTCCTTCTGTTGTTGTTGTGAAGTTTTGTAATATCACAGTTCAGTAATGTCTTTTCTCCTTCTGTTGTTGTTGTGAAGTTTTGTAATATCACAGTTCAGTAATGTCTTTTCTGCTTCTGTTGTTGTTGTGAAGTTTTGTAATATCACAGTTCAGTAATGTCTTTTCTCCTTCTGTTGTTGTTGTGAAGTTTTGTAATATCACAGTTCAGTAATGTCTTTTCTCCTTCTGTTATTGTTGTGAAGTTTTTTAATATCACATTTCAGTAATGTCTTTTCTCCTTCTGTTATTGTTGTGAAGTTTTGTAATATCACAGTTCAGTAATGTCTTTTCTCCTGCTATTATTGTTGTGAAGTTTTGTAATATCACAGTTCAATAATGTCTTTTCTGCTTCTGTTGTTGTTGTGAAGTTTTGTAATATCACAGTTCAGTAATGTCTTTTCTCCTTCTGTTGTTGTTGTGAAGTTTTGTAATATCACAGTTCAGTAATGTCTTTTCTCCTTCTGTTATTGTTGTGAAGTTTTGTAATATCACAGTTCAGTAATGTCTTTTCTGCTTCTGTTATTGTTGTGAAGTTTTGTAATATCACAGTTCAGTAATGTCTTTTCAGTTTGATTCCCTCTCTTTCCTTTCACCTGCTTTGTGAGTCCGAGCAAGTCACTTAACCAGAATATGCTTCAACGTTATCAACAAAGAAGGCCTGTTGTTAGTCATTTTTTCTGGTTGTCAAATTAATAAAGTATATATGTGTCATGTCATATATATATTCCAAGTTCTGCTTACTTTTGATGTAGTTGGGTACTATCTCATTGTACTGTAACAAGACCTGCCGATCTATGTTGTTTTCCAGATCCTATGTGGTATCATGTTTGGCCACTTTGAAACTGTCACTTCCATTATTCTAAAAACTTCCCTTTTCCATCTGTACTAAATATCTTTGAACTCATCTTTTGACCTAGAACTTAGAATTCCCTCTGGCAGTACATTCCGTAACTTACCACTCTCTCCATGAAATAACATTTTGTAAATCTTTCTTGATTCCTGCCCCATTCAACTGCCATGCACACACCCTCATTTGTTCTTTTTCAACTTCATACCATGTGGTCATATCATACCATCTTTTGTTTCACAGTTTGTACATAACAAGCAAAGCACTTCCACATTTTATACATTACACCTTTTGCAACTTTGGTCTGTGCCCTTAGTACACTCTCTACTTTATTTACTAGTATTCTGTAAAGTTGCAGGAGGCTGAAGCGTGTCTGAAGTCCACTATGCTGACTGCTTATCTTAACAGTTCACTGTTTTTCACCATAACACTGCATGATTCATCCTAGGATAATTATAACTCCAAGATTATTTTCTTTCTCTTCTTTTACAGTAGAATTCCACCTAGACATTGCATTTTCCTGGATTTTCCTTAAGAACGTTTATCATCTTATATGCTTCAAATTAAACCCAGCTGTCACTTTTTTCCTGTCCTGCTTACTTTTGATCTTGCTTGAGATTAACTCATTCTATTATGTGAACCCCGTGTAGTATCTGGCACTGATATCTTAATTGGGACATCTTTCTCCACAAATTGAAAAATCAAGAAGAGTAGAGTTGAAGTCCAAGTGCATTGACTGTTTCCCTATCCTTGTAGAGAATTAAAAATTAAGCTGCTTTGTGAGCCAGTGACTAGGACCTTTTTCATGTAGTGTAATACAATAAAGGAATGTTTAGCACAAACTCATCTGATTCAAGATAGTGTTTGTAATGTGTCTATTTTGTACGTGTCACCCCTTAAGATGAACCTAATGGAATATGTTTTTAGAAGTTCTTTTCACAACATATCCTTTGCACTAATGTGAATTAGGGATTTGAGCAATTTGGTAAACAGCTGGGTGACAGTAGCGCGATTCTACACTTGTAACAAAGCACCATAAGTTAAGTCAACATAGTGAGCATTGCAACCTCAGAGTACTTGGGTCTGTAGTTCAGTTACCAAATGGTGTGCTTAATGTGCATGTCCTCCCTGTGTTCCCATTTGTATTCACTGGGTATTCCAATTTCCAATCACATTTCAAAGACATATGTGTATGTGTGTTGGCAGACTGTGACATTTCTTGTAGGTGTGCATGAGTGTGCATTCCTCATGTGATGGAGTGGTGTTCTGTTCAGAACTGGCATTATATACTATGCTTATTGTCTGCTGATATGAGCTCTGGCACTACAGCGACTCCAAATAAGATAAAGTGGGTAGAAGAAAATGGATGAAAGAACAATTGTGGCTATTTTATTTAGGATATGCTGTTTATCGAAATACTGAGAAACCGGGTTGTGAAAGGTCAGGTACAAGTGAGGCGCAGTTTTTTTTGTCTAGTTAACTTTTGCACCCAGGTCTGCCAACCATTGAGCGTCTCCCCAGTCTGGCATATCCCATTTCTACTCCTACCTAGAAATTTCACCTGGGATTAGGGTGACGGCCAGCCAGAGAGGGTCATTATACAGGTGCTTATTGTGCTTGACAGCATTCTGGCTATGAAGACATATGTTGTGGCTTACCCCCCCCCCCCACACCCACTATGAAAGCAACTACCTTTTGCTGCCTTGTTGATTTCTACACCCAACAGTCATAATCCTTATTATCATCCCAGGCCCTCATTCAAGGGGGCTGATATCGTACACAGTTAGCTACACACTTCCCTCCCCTCAGAATGAGCATGCCCAGCTGCACCCTGCCCTCCTCCTCAGAATGAGCATGCCCATCATCCCGTTCAAGTGCCAGCGCCATTAAGCTTCCAAGCCGCTAATCAAACTTAGGTTAACTGGATTGTAGTTAGGGCTTTATCCTTCTCAGATACCATCACTGGCTTAGTGAGACACAGTTTTAACACTCGACTCTATACTATGGATGTTTTCATGATTTCCCCCTTTTCTAGTATAGGAGCAGAGTACCTCCTCTACTGTAAATATCTTGTATTTTATTATATTTCTATTGATTTTTAATATGGATTTGTATTATTGGGTGGTACATGTAAGTGTCTATATTCATTTTACTAGGAAATGAAGGCTTAGCTTTTTAAATAACTGTATTTGCTAATGCTGTAGTCTGAAAACAGCAAGTAGCAAAACTATTCATTTGCCATAGGATTTTTGATTTATGACTCTCGAAAGGCTCTCTGTGATATGAGCATATTTAAAGCCTTCAGGGAGAGAGGGAACAGAAAGAAGTCAAGTTGTAAAAAATATACAGCTGAGAGTTAAAATAGTAGGGAGGTTCTGATGGCTTATGTCTACATTATTGTAATATAATCTGTACAATTAGGCCTCAATTCTCAGTGGTAAAGGAGGTGAAGGAGAAAGCTAGAAGGTGTGCATTGTTTTCTAAAGAAAGTGTTGGGGTTCTTTTTGTGAACCTTTTCTCTGAAGAACATTATCTATGTGCCTAATTATTACATGTCTACAAGCAGACACTGGTTTACCTTACCATGTAAAATACTGATAGAAGAATAATTACAGTAAGAAAAGAAAACAGTTTAGGGGATCAGTCACAAGGAGAGATGAACAGGCACAGTAGAAAAAGAATAAACAGTAGGGAACTAAAGTAGCTTTTTACTTGATGTTTAAAGTGCAGCACAGAAGAAAAGGAAGAGAAAGTCGGTATAGGGCAATGCAGTATGTTAAACAGCTAGATTTTGGAAGGTTTTCTGGATGTTATGGTCTAATACACTTACAGCTTCCAGAGTTTTGTAGGCCAAAAATCTTGAGATCAAGTGCTCATTAAAAACAGGATACTGATGTTTACACCCAGACACTACCATATAGTCTTCTGTTTCCTTACTAATTGTTTCATAGAAAACAGAGTAGATTGCTGCAGGCACAGAGAGGCAGATGGAAAAGGGTCATGCATGTGCACCTCCCAACAGGAGACACACAAAGGTTTTCGTGCTTTCTTGGCAGAACATAAGGATCCGGTTAACTCTTGCAACATAGTTAACAAGGAAATTTGGATATCTTCAGGATAGAAACACAAAGGGAGATACAGAGGACCACAAAATATGGTTATTAGTGTGGGACCTGGATTTATTTATTGTTTTTAATTTAGAGTTTTGTTAATCAGATAAGACCCACTAGAAAAATTTATAATTTATCATATTCCTGCAAGAACTTCAGCCTTATTAGATGTCATGTTTCAGAACTGCAGTGTATGCAAGTGAATGCTTTGGGAATTGAACACAGGCCAGTAGTATGCAGCAAATTCACAGCTTACAGCCTTATAGTGACAGCCTTATAGTATAAAAATCAGAACAGGTGATTCGAAGATAAGATCTCACCAGGGAGGTGCAGTTTATTAAGCAGGGTAAGGAATATATATTTGGGAATGCCAGGAGATGGTAAATAATTATGAATGTTAATCAATGCCTTCAAATGAATTAATTAACAACAGGGACTTAAACTGACACATTTCAATGTAGTTCAAACAGACTTTAGGAGCACAGAGAAATAACTTTGGGCATTTAAAAACAGGTAAAACACTGTTGCAGGTAGGAGGGATTCATCTTCATCTCTACTGCAGTCTGTATCCCAGCTGAAATTACTGACTGCATGAGTCAGAGGTCCAACACTGAGCAGGTGGAAAATGACCAAAATCCTTAATAAAAGCATTTCCTTAACAAATGTTAAATATGATGAAAAATAAAAGGTTGAAAGCAGCTGTTGAAAGCCCATCTTGAAATTAAATGTAGAATGAAGGTACAAAGGCCAAATAAGCCTGAGGCAGTAAGTGGTCAAATGCTCAAAAATTATATCAATACAGAACACGCACAAGGGAATAAAAATAAGATATGGCTACATCCTCTAAAAATTACTGACCAGCAGAAAGGATGTCATGTCAAATATATTGACAGCACACACCTGTCACCCTGGAAACACTCTTAACTAAATATATACATTGTCAACGGCAACACAAACACAGAAACAGGATCCACAGACTGCCTTGAGCAGGTTATAGTTGCATTGAGCTGTGTCCTTTGAATGAAGGATAAATAAGAAAAACAAGGTAAGAGGTGATTGTGCATATTTGTACAGAAGGAATCACATGGACTTTAGTGAGATGGGGGGAACTCATTCTACCCTGGAAATAGGATACATACCTGAAATTATCTATGTATGTATTCACTACAAGGTGAGATGGTGAGCCTCAAAATACAGTGTAGTTTGTAACTTCAGTATGATGACTCTTAAATTATCCATCTACAGTGTATGTTTTACACTATGGAAACCAAAGGTCTTTAATGGAACAAGTGCTCCAAAGTAGGATGGCAAAATGAGAAAAAGGTTGTTTTACACAGGTGCTGTGAAAGGGCAGTTTCAATTAACACGTAAATATTGGAAACTAAAAAGAGGCTCACCCTAATATAGAGAGTTTCTTGCCGCCATCATAGCACACCTTAGGTATACTCAAATCAGATAACATTTAAGAGACTGATTATGAAAAAACACTATGAGGAAAGAAGTGTGAGTGGGAAGGGACAGATAAATGGTCAATAAAGTGGAACAAAGGACCTGATGGACAGTTTATACAGAGGCCTAATTTAGAATATTTTGTGGAGCCCATGAGAATATGTTACCATAAAAAGATATACCAGATAGACGTGGCTAAATACAGACCAGTGAGAAATGCAAAGGGACTGAATCTGAAAAAGAAAAAGATAAAAAGACAGATGGAGGGGTCACATTATGTATATCTGGGTTGGGAGGGATGGAGATAGGGTGGATATAGGACATCTGATAGAGATACTGCAAATGTCTTTGATGTACATAGTGTATTAAAGTAATGTGCCTCAGAAAAGCACATTTACAACTGGGAGGTCATGATGTTGGGCTGTGGAATATGACATAAAAGTATGAGGAAATTATCTCTCTTGAGAACATGATAAATGCATGAACTCATTCTTAGCATAGCTGGTAAATGCAAGCATAGCAGGCTAGTTAAAACTTATGTGACAAAATAGGAAACTGTAAACAAAAATAAGAAATTGTAACCAGGTTATTTTTGCTGTACATAGTGAAATTGGTAGGCTGAGTATACTTAGATATTCCTACCTACATTCATTTTTGTGTTTTAGTATTTTTGCTTCATTTATGAATGGATCTTCCAGTCTCTGACTCTTATGTATGCCTGAAATGTATATTTATAGTATTCCCTACATTTATCTGTATGTAGAAACATAAACTGGTAACTTAGTTCGACAGAATTAAAAAATGAAATTATAAAGTCATAATGCACTTTTGTATACATAACAATCTGTTTAGTAGGTGAAAGTCAAAATGACGCAGAAAATGTAATTGTCCTGACCTAAATGTAGTTTTTTTAATAGCCTAGGTTGATAATATTTATACAAGGAAGAAAATGTGGGGCCTAGGCCCTCTCAGGACATACAAATAAAGACACACAAATCATTGTTGCATATAGTTGAGGTATACAGTCTTAAATGCAAAGCTGTTAAAAAACAAGTAAAGACATTTCACAAGCATGAAAATTGAAGTTCGTAATAATAAAATATTTAGTCATCTCATAAATCAAAGCAGATAAAAGGACTTTAAAAGAAAGCCATTATGTACTGCCTCATATGCAAATAAAACTAGGTATACTTCAAATCTTGTTGTCTCTTTCGACTTTTCCTGGTTAGGGGTCGCCACAGCGGAACTCCGGTCTGCTAATGGATAATTCAAATTCCAACTTCCTCAACTATAGTATAGGAATCCTCACAAATCTTCTTTTAAGTTTCTGGAACACTTGAATCTTGTCACGTGTGCAAATATTTTGTATTATATATTTCACTTATAGAGGCTAACATATTTTATTTAATTATTTATCCTTTGTTGACTGGACTAGGTTCACTAGGCTAATGACCTCTTTTCAGGGGAGACCGGAGGTGGCATTTGTACAATCAGTTGAAATTTGGCCAAGTCATTGGAGAACTTCCCCTACTCTTGGTAGTCAGGGGAAGGATTTGTGTGTTACACATCCTGACTTCCTATTTCCTGTCCAGGCTCAGAGACAGCCAGGAGGAACAAGAAGGAAATATGGCTGATTCAGCTTTGACTGAAAATGAAGTGAAGGTTGAGGAAAATGTAGTTGAAATGGTAGAATCATTACCAGAAGTTTTTTCTGATGCTATGGGTGCAAAAAAAATAGTGATATTGGAAGAAAAGGAGATTGTAGTTGCAACAGAGATGAATTCAGAGGAAAACTTTCAGTGGAGATTGAAGGAGAGACGGTTACCTCAGACAAATGTACAATTACAACCCTCCAATCGGGAGGGTTGCGGGATAATTATTTGGAAGAAATGTTAAACCAAAGTGAACCAGAAAGTGGAGCAGCAATTTCATGGAGTGACATCATGGAAAAAATAGAAGAAGAAAAAGGAGAAGAAGAGACAGTGCCAGAAAAAGTTCAAGAGATAAAAACTTATGCACACATTATGGGAGAAGGAGCAAAGAAGAAAGAACAAATACTAAGATACAAAAAAGAAGTATACAGTACATGTGAGCTGTAAAAAAGAAGAACGTTTGGGTAGGTATAAGATTTGGGACTCTGTCATAGCACCTCTTTGTCAAAGCAAAAGAGGTAAGAGGATTCATTTTAATTAATAAAGACACTTTTTGTGACTTGATATTTGAGACAGGGCAGGCTATGGAAAATTTTTTGGGTGCATATGAACAAAGGAAAAATATTTATCCATGGTCAGAATATGTCGTGCAAGCTTTTCACAGACAAACAAACAAACAAAAAAAAATAACGATCCAGTTTAGAACTGAAGTTGAAGCAAAAGAACTGAAAGAACATTTGTTAACTATATGAAAAGAAGTAATGGACACTACAAAAATATATGATGAAAGAGGACTATGGACTGGGGGATGAGAATGTGGAATAATACTGAAAATGGAAAATGATAATGTTATGCATGTACCTAGTATTATTGATGTTCATGGTAATAGGGGGTCTGTGAAATATAGGGGTCAACCAAAAACTTGTTATTTTGTGGAAAAAAAATCATCATTTAATCAATGAATGTGATGAAAAAAGATGTTATTTATGTGGTAAAACAGGGCATAATGCAAAAAATGTGATTTAAAGTTCAAAAAAATGTGGCAATACTGGTCATTCATGGCTGGAATATGAAATGAATGTACATGAAAATGAAAATGAAGTTATACCGGATAAACAGTAGAATGTGTTATACAAAAAATGTACAAAAGATGTAACTAATAAAGAGATTATACATGAAGTTAAAGAAAGTAACATAGAAAAAAAACAGAGGAGACAAGTGAGGAAGAAGCTGATTGGTGTACAGTAAGAAATAAAAATAATTCAACAGGAAAAAGAGTTAAAAAAGGAAAAGAAAATTCAAAAGCATAATGCATAGAGAAAATAAGAAAGGAAAGGGGTAAACATTTTATTATTCTAACTGTTCTTAAAAGGTGAAAATATTAGCTTTAAATGTGAACACTATGAAAAATCTTAAAAGGAGAATACGTATATTACAGTGGTGTGCTACAGTAGATACACATATTATTGTTTTAAAAGATATCAGATTATTAACAGTAGAAGAAAAAACACAAACTGAAAGACTTCGGAATTGTGTGGTAGTTTGGAACATGGGGAAAGAAACATGCTTGGGCATATGTATATTATGTCAAGAAAGTATTAAAATATTAAATGTAGCCATAGTGGAACTAGGACAAACTATGGTAATAGATGTGAGATGGAAAAAATATGTGTATAGAATTATAGCTTTATATGCATATGTAACAAAAAAGAGAAATGATGTTTAAAAATATTCTTGAATATGTTTGTGTAAATATGGACATTATAGTGGTGGGTGTTTTTAATTGTAATTTAAGGAAAAATTAGATCAATTGTGATGTTAAAATGGCTAAAGAAATTATGAGAAGTGGAAAGTTAAGTGTATGGCAGAATAACCACTGGACCTATAAAAGGAATGAAATTAGGACATAAATTGATTATTTTTTAATATCTGATAGTTTAAAACTTATAAAAAAAGAATTAAGTATGCTGGATTTTCCGATCATGATGCAACATGGGTTAAAGTACAGGAAAATGAAGAATATATAAGAATAGGAAAAGGAATAAAGAGAATGAATGAAAATGAATTAGATTTAGAAGAGAAAAAAGAACTTGTGGAATTATGAAAAAATCATATGACTATGAGGGAGTTTTATGAGAGTTGGACTGTTTGGTGGCTTAATTTTAAATAAATATATATAAAAAGTATTTTTAGAATGTATAAGGAAGAAAAGAAGAAAATAAAAAGAGAGATATAAGATATTAAGTCAAGAAACATTTAGAGACTTATTAGAGGATAATAAAAGAAGGAAAATAAGAAAATTAAAAAATAAGGAAGGTAAGCAAATAAGACAGTAAAAGGGAATATAAGAAATAATTAAAGAATATGTATTGGAATTATTTGTTAATGGAGAAGAAAACATAGAACAAATTTATAAAGGTGAACAATTAAATAAGGAAGATGCGTATTTAGCACAAAAAATAACCACGAAAAGAACTGAATGAAATTCTAAAAGATATTAACATGAATTCTGCAACAGGACTGGACAGAATTGAATATGGTGTGTATAAAGAAATAAAAGAGTGGCAAAAAATAATTTTTATAGAAGTTATGAATGAAAGGTTAGAAACTGGACTTAAAGAAAAAGAGATATGTACAGTAGTTATATAACATTTATATTTCAAAAGGAAATAAAGAGGAGATAAAAAATTGGAGATCTATAATATTGAATAATACAGATTATAATTTTTTATGAAAATAATAACAAAATGTTTACAATAAATAATGGATAGAATATATGACCAAAATGTATTTGGAAGAAAAGGAAAAGGAAGTCAAGAGTTATTATGGATAATACAAGAAATAGCTGATGATATCATAAATAAAAATGTAAAAGCAAAGGTTATGATAGGGGATATAAGTAAAGCTTATGATAATATTCAATATAGATCATTATGGGGAATTTTGCAGGCATATAATGTAAGCAAAAAATATTACAAGCAATAAAATATGTTTAGGAAAGGAACTATGTGAAACTAAATGTAAATGGCTGGATTGGGGAAGAAATAAAAATAGAATGTGGAATAAAACATAGCTGACTAGCTAGTAGTGTAATTTTTTTTCACTAGTTATGAATGTAATAGTGAAGGAAATTAATAAAATGCCAAGTAGTGGTGAATACAAAATGATAAAGAAATACAATTGCCAATAATGTAAAATTATGCGGATGATATTGTATTAATTGATAAAAATAAAGTATGGATGGAAAAAGTAAATGAAAAATTAATTATAAATTAAAAAAATGGTTTAAGTATAAATAAGGAGAAAAGTAAAGGAGGTGTTGTGTTCAATGAAAAATATATAGCTATATTAGGAATAACATTTGGAAGGAATGAATACAGACAACAACAATGGGATAATGTACTCAAAGAAATAAAATATATGACTCATTTTTGGAAATCATATAGATTTTCATATAGAAAAAAAGCACACTTGAACAATACCATGGTAATAGGAAAAATTGCTTATGTTGCTAACATCTATATGATTCCTATTAAGTAGGAAAAGGAATTAATGATGATTATATTCTCTTTTATATTGGGCTCTAGACTGAATCCAGTCAAAAGAGGGATTCTGTATGTCAAAGAAGAGCAAGTAGTTTGGGTTTAATAAGCTGAATAGTACATGCGGCATCTTTAATTTTATATAAGGTTGTTGTTGTTTGTCTTTTGGCTTTTCCCTGTTAATTTTATATAAGATATTAAAAGGAATTATGAAGAAAAATAAAAACTTGATAGAAATGATACTATATTATAAATACAAAGAATTGTGGGAAGGAATGTAAGTTAAAAAAATGAAGTAAAAACATTGTAAATAAAGAAATGAAAGAGTACCAAAACAAAACTGTGTTATGGAAACTAAAAAAAGAATATATTTGAGAAAAATAGAAAGCAATGGTACTTAAGTATTATGAAAGCATTTTATTGAAGTGATCCATGGATTTTTTTAGAAATAGATAAGAAAAAAGCCATAAGAAATATAATAACTATAAAAAGATTAAAGACTGTAATAATTTTTATGGAGATTGTCTATTAGAAAATTGACAGTTAAGGCAAATATGCCATATTAAAAAAAAAGCAAGATAGAATATGTAATAAATGTGAATAGTATGAGACTACTGAGCATGTGTTTCTGAAATGTGAAAGAATAATTTGTGGAAAGAAATATGTAAAGATAATAGAGTAAAAAGTTTGTTAAAATGTGAACAAATAAATATGGACATACTAGACTTTGGTTATTATGGTGCACATAAACAGGAAGAAGTGAAGAAAATGGACAGAGTAATATTTTATGCTTCATGGACTATATAGAACAAGAGACTAAATTACATTAAATACAATGAAAAATGGACTTTGACAAAGATTTTGGAAAAATAGTGTTTTGGTTGTGGATAAAAGAGTGGGGAGAACTGCTTCTATAGAGATTTGTAAATAGATGTAAATAATGTAAATATGTAAATAATATATAATGTATATATCAATAAAAAGCTACTCTTTTTGTGTATGGGGATGCTAATTGGAGTAGCACTTCTGGTTTTCATTCTGAGTGCAGAGGTGGCTCAGAGAAACCAGTAAGATAAAGAAGATGGAGTGTTCAGAGCAGGTAGATATTGAACAAAAAAATGCTCACTGGAAGAAAGTATATTCAAGGTTACAGAAAAATATTTGGAAGTGGAGGATGAGGATGTTATAGCAAAAGCAATTGAACTTTTTTTGGAAGGTGTACAACAAAGTTAAAAAGTTGAGAAAGTGTCTCAACTTTCCCAGGATGAGAAAGTTGGGGAGAAAGTTTGAATTTGAACTCAGAAGAGATGTTTCAGGTAAATCTCTTCAGAGACAAAGAAACAACACAGAGTTGTGTTGTTACAACCCTCCAGTCAGGTGGTTGCTGAATGATATTCTCCTAGATTTGGTGAATACTAGTGAGCTGGAAAATGGTAATGATGTATCATGGGACAACTTAATGGACAAGATACAGGGTGAAGAAATCAAACAAGTTGAGAGCAGAAAATTGAAGTGTTGAAATCGAGAGTGGAGAAAGGAGAAGGAAAGAAAACAGTAAATATAGAAAGAAAGAAACCATTTAAGGTACAAATCGAAAAGAAAGAAGAAGGAAGAATGGATAAATACAAGGTATGGGATAAAATAATAGCACCATTAGGAGTTAAGGCATATGAGGTAAAGGCTTTTGTTCATATTAATAAACAGAATTTTTGTGACATTATTTTGAGAATAATAAAGCCATGGAGAACTTCTTAGGAGAATACAAAAAAAAAAAAAAAAGACTGGATTCCTTGGATCCATTGTGAATTTAAAGCTTTTCAAGATGAGCTAAAAAAAATAACATATAATACTGAACTGAGGTTGAAAAAATGACTTAAAAAAAGTATTTAGTAAATGTATATAAAGATGTTATAAATATAGTTAAAAATAAATGATAATAGAGATTTATGGATGGGTGCATGGGACTGCAATGTTATTTTAAAATTTGAAAATGATAGCATCGTGCATATTCCAAGTGTTATAAATGAGGAAGGGGACAAAAGAATGGTGAAATATTGGGGTCAGCCAAAGACATGCTTTTTGTGTGGAAAAACAGAACACTTGATAAGCCATTGTAAAAAAAAAGAAAATGTTTTGGTGGTGAACTAAAGTTGATGCCAGAGGACTGTCTGCTTCCCTGCTGTAGTGAGTTCATTGCCATTTACGTTCCCTGTTTATGTTCTACATTCTTAGTACTAGACACATTCTTTAGCTAGAGTTAGTGTTAGAATTAGTCAGTTAGACTAGTTTAGGTGTACTACTACAAGTGCTCACAAGAAAATAGCTAATGACACATTTGCCTGCTGCCACTTGATCTAAATAATAAGTGCCCTAACTAACATGATCCTAGTTAATTATCCAGCCCTTCTACCACCTGACCCTACCAAACTGCATAGCTCTACTACAACCCTAAGCTTAATCATAACATTTCCAACTGATCCATAACCCTAAACATATCACTCCATTCCTTAATGCTAAAGTCACAGATCACTCCCTAAGTCTAAAACTCCACTCCACTCCCCGACTCTAAACTTTCCTGTCACTCTCTAACGGTAAAACTCCTTTTCTGCTCCATAAACCTAAAGTCCCTTATCACTCCCTAACCCTAAAACTCCATTCCCAGTCCTTAAACCTAAAACGCATCTCCTGATCAATAAACCAAAATTCTCCAGTCACTGTCAAACTCTAAACTCCATTGTGCTCCCTAACTCTAACACTACCCCCCCATCTTTAAATGTACATCTTACTCACAATCCCAGGATGTAGACCATGCTCCCAGCTCCTCCCATTCTTCTCTCTTTGCTGCCATATTAGCCTTGCCCAAACTCAGCTACTGTGTTCAGCTGAGGTGTAGCAGCTCCACTCACTCTACATGGCTACTGTACCTCACCAAAACATGTAGTCAGTTTTGAATGTGAGTAGCCAAGTATGCAGGCTACACCATGCCTGAGTCCCTGGCTGCAAGAAAGTGGCCTTTGAGCTCTAGGACTTGAGTGTTTGCAGTAAACTCCATATTTCTGCATGTATCTGAAGCCTTTAGTTGTATATATCCTCTGCAGTAGTATATGTGTCTGCATGTTTAATTTACAAGCTGTATCACCCACGTTTTCAGTAAAGAATTGTATTATTCTATTTCAAATACTGGTAGCTGGTGATTAGTATCTAAGTGTAATTGCACTGAAGTGGTTAATTTCATTTGTTGGCATTCATCTTTCAAAAAGAAAGCCTGTTAGCCAAACCTAATTAAATTAACAGTACAGTTAACACCTTTTTAAGAGCCTGCAGTACTTTGTAACCTTAGTGTTATAGACTGATTTGGCTGCTGGCGGTGAATATTTTGAAAACAGGAAGGTGTTGTAGCACAGAAAGCTTTTATTCAGTCTTCGTGGAAATTATTTTATGTGAGTGAATGCAAAAGTTTTAAGTAAGTTTCAGCCAGCTCTGTAAATTACTGAGTTCATTGGAAGGTAGGCAAGTTACTAGGAGGATAGCGTTTATAACCTTACTTTGAAGTTGTTCAGTATAAACCTTATTTAAGTGTGGCTGGTAAGGATCATATCCTAAGGTAGTATTTGCCATCAAAGCTTAAATGCAAACAGCTCATGCAAAAGAAAAATATTTGGGACAGTGGTACAAATTATTGGACTATCCCCCTGCTCCTTCAATGTTATTTGATTGCAGTCATACAGTTTCCAGGGTGGATCATCACTTAATAATATTTGGTGGCATCAGGAAGATTTATAACCCTGTGCTATCACAAGGACCATTAGACTGAGTGGCCCTTTATTAATAGTATTTTTATTGGGGAATAATTCCTACACCTTCCAACTCTTTTAAGTACCTCAAAGGTCACTGAACATTGGGATTCATGGGTTATAGGTAGTTACTAGGCATAAGGTTCAGGAGACCATTGAGGATCTTAGCCAAATCTCTCAGTCACCCAGAATATTTTCTGATTAAAGGATTTGCTCACAGTCATACAACAGGCAAAGAGAGAGACTGAGTGAATCAAACCCTGGACGACAGGATGCAGATTAACAGTTCATATCCTTAATCCACTATGCTAACTGCCAGACAGTGTTATAAATATTGTCACAAACAACCATTTCATCCATGAGTCATTGTTAAACAGAGCTGAAAGAAAGAGATGCTATGAAAGTGTCTAAATACCTCTTGTTTCCCCAAGCAAGGCCCAGATGTAATTTATAACTGTCCTGTTATGTATAGAACAGCATCTATTACTGTCATTCGTCTTGTTTTAGGCTGTGCTTTGCTTCTTTCAAATCCTGAAGCTAGTTCTAACTCCCAAGACTAGCAATGTTCCTCCTTAACTTGTCCCTCAACCATAACAAAGGAGTTCTGCTTTATACAGCAGTGCAAATAAGCCAAACATTTTGGGCAGTTGCTTTTCCAAAGATATGCCTTATGGCTAATTCCTTACATGATTTGTACCCAGCAATGTACTTCGGCCTGTCATTCCCATATTAGTTCTACAAGGAACACTAGGATGCACATGTCTTAATAAGAAACATGAATACAGTTAGACTAATATACTTTCATTAACATTTATGACAGAATAGCAAGGATAATGAAGGTTATAAACTACTAATTAGTGTATTCTGTTATCAAGAGTTTGTGTCTCTTAATGACCACTTACATATTTTGTCCTACTAATTATGTTAGTTAAGCAGAACAGATGCATTAGGTTTTCCATAAAAAGAGGCACTCATGCCTTATGTGTTTCACCTGGATGATGATGATGATGATGATAATAATAATAATAATAATAATAATAATAATAATAATAATAATAATCTAAAATAAATAATTGTACGAAAATACTGATTCTATGCTAAGCAGCAATTTTGTGACTTTTACTTGTATGCCCGGCCCCTCCACATCTTCCACCTCCCATAACTATTACAGTTGCATTGTGCAGCCACATGCCACCATAGCCAGTAGCTGTATAAGCTTTTAGTGTTTTAGAATTATTTGACAGATTAATCCGCGGTGGTGGTGCTGCGGTAGCGTTGTCGCCTCACAGTAAGATGCTGTTCGGTTCGACTCTCAGCTAGAGCGTCTTCTGCTTGGAGACATGCATGAATGGGCATTCCTTCGTTGAAGGTTGTGCATCAGGGATGGCAACTTGGTACGTAAAAATCAACTGCCAATCATTAGCGGACCGGAGTTCCGCTGTGGTGACACCTAACCGGGAAAAG
The DNA here is from genome assembly GCF_019279795.1 of Protopterus annectens. NCBI lineage: Eukaryota > Metazoa > Chordata > Ceratodontiformes > Protopteridae > Protopterus > Protopterus annectens. The sequence goes on from NC_056733.1 coordinate 767,987,494, forward strand.
CCAAAAGACACAACAAAAAGAATTATTTGACAGATTATGAGTACATTAAAGAAAGGATCCCACATAACAGTTGAAATGTTCTTTAGCCAGGGCATATGGAATACTACCCACCTGCTTGGATTGAGGGATATTTTTTCCCTTTAAAACAGTTTTGTGCCATTTGTTATAAAGCTACTGGATTTGTAGTTTTTAGCAAAATTCAGTCTTTAATATGCTAAGTCATATGAGACAACTGAGTCAAAATAAATAATTTAAAAGTAAATGAAGCATTTTCCATGCTTGACAATTTGTCTGCTGTCATCCTAAACATAACACATTTTTTATAAGTGAACTAAAACTGAAGTATATGTGCAAACTGCATTTTAAATGATTATATTACACACTCATAATTCTATTGTGTATTTAACAGTAAAAGCTGACATGCTGTTAAATGAAATCTGCTCTGTATTGACAATCCCATTACTGCCTTTCAAACTCATCTTGGTAATATGGTTTGCTGTAGTCCAGCCATGAAAGTTAGCACTTAATGAATATTTTAATACTGTCACTTAACATTATTCACGTGCCATTTCTTAATAAAAAAAAAAACAAAAAAAACTTGTATAATTCATTCTGAACTGAATGGAAGGTATGTGACAACAGTGATTAGCACTGTTAACCACAGCTTTAGCTTTTTTGCCATCTATTCCACAGTGGCTATGCTAGCCTTTCTTCTGCATCAGTTGGCTGTAATTGCAATATGGATTCTCGCTCCTGAGCTCTTTGTATTATGTAGGAACCTGGGTCTTTCACTTTCAGGAATGAAAATCATCACAGCTCATTAATGTCTTTATTTTTGTAGCAAAACTGAATTTTAAGATGCATCTTTCTGTATTTTTAAGACTAACCTAATGCTGAAGCATTTCATACTGGACTGGTATGTCGATCAGTTATCACTCTTGTATTTAAGTCCAGTGCTGGGCATATAAAAATAAATGTAATAACCTTTAGGCATTATCTTATTTGTTATGTTGTATGAATGTCTTCACAATATAGTTATGTTGTATTCTTTATTATTTTTTTCCACCAATGTAATAATGCCTGCAAGTGTGTGTCTGACAATGAGCATTTCACACCCTCCCTCACAAGAGAAGGAAGTAGGCCACACCCCTTCATTCCTCTCGATCTCTCTCTCTCTCTCTCTCTCTCTCTCTCTATTCAATTGGCTCATCCAATGAAGGGACTGCTAAACAAATCCCAGTCAGCTGACCCTTAATCAAGGCTTTATTCTCTGTTTGCCATGCAGACAGCACCAACAAGTTATAGAAGTAGTCATGGCTGCAGTACTCAGGGCTGTCAACAAGGATTTCAGGAAAAGGTGAAAAAAGAAAAAAGAGAAAAATGACAATGTGACTAGAAATGAATATGAAACTAGCAATTAGGGTATGGAAATACAACATACTACAATTCCCCCCAACCATTACTAGGGAACAGGTCATCCATGCACGTTCCATGGCCAAAAAAACACTGTATCAATGGAACCCGATCACATCCCAGGATGCTTAGTAAATAGCATGAAATATGACCTCCCTGACTCACTTGAATCATTTTTCAAGTGGACTCTACAGTCAGATTTTGTGGCCAAGGAATGGAAGATGGCTACATTCATTCCCCTGTACAAAGGAGGTCCAACAACCAACCTGGGTTACTACATGTCAATAAGTCTGACCAACCTCATATGTAAGGCTATGGAAAGAATCATCATGGACATGATAAACAATGACGTAGGTAACCTGCAAATTCTGGACCCATCACAGTTCAGCTTTGTTAAAGAAGTTAATGCCTATTAAATCTGGTGGACTTCTTTAAAAGATCACCAAAGCAATGGATGAGGGCAAGACTGTTCACACAGCTTACCTCAACCAAGCCAAAGGCTTTTGCTACAATACTCCACTCAGGAATTATAGACAAGCTCACTAAATTATGTACCCATTTATCACCCACTGGATAGCCAACTGGCTCACTGATAGGATCCAGGAAGTCAAAATACAGTAGGTGAGGCCACCTCCACCAAGAAGCCAGTCACTAGTAGAGTCCCCCAGGGCTCAGTACTGGGCCCACTCCTTTTTTGCATCTTTTTCCTCTAAAGTGGAAACACACACACTGAAGGTTTATGGCAGACTAAGTTTGTAGACAATTGCTGGGGCTTATCACTAACTCCCCTACAGACACTAGCATTCTTCAAGAAGGCCCATTTCTGACTATCAAATGGTGCTAAAGCCAAGGTCTTAAACTCAATGCTAAGAAATACATAATTGTACCCTTTGGGAAGCCAACCATCCCAGCTAATTACCATGTTGATAATATGCCTCTAAACGTTAACCCAGTGGTCAGGGAACTGGGTACGTACATAGACAGTAACCGTACGTTTAACTAACATGTGACCACAGTGGTGAGGAATTCCTTTTATGTTGCACAACTTATATGTAAGAGCATGGGATCTAGGTCCAAAGAGGTCATTATCTCACTGTACTCTACCATTATGAGGCACATCATAGTGTACAATGCTTCCTTTGGTATGTACTTGACCATGCATATGCAGTAACTAGAGTGACCTCAGAGTTTCCTTACAAAAAGAAAGCAAGGCATAGCAAACTTGCCTTATGCAGAGTGCCTTAAAGCCCTTTCCCTCTACTCATTCTCCTATAGATTGCTGAAGGGGTGATCTATGCCTCACTTACAAGGCATCTGCAAACCCCACATTTATGAATCTCCTGCATATTCGTTAAGTCAAGCAGTACCAGAAATACAAGGTCTGAGGACCTGAATTTTGTCTATGACTTAAACAAAACATGCTGGAGAGACAGATATGTGTCCCAGAGATTGCACTTTCTATGGAACAGGTTTCCAATCCATGTGAAGCTGAGTTTGTCTATTACCCAATGTAAGTTCAACCTAGATCAGTGGATAGTGAATAGGAAATTTACACCAGGCCTGGTACCCATATCCCTTATGGAAACAGGTAACTTATAAACACCTGGAGCACAAAGTCATATTTGCTTACAGGACATCGTTATTCTTTCAGGAAAATTGAACTAGTCTTAGAAAGGCCTCCTGGGTCATTAGTCTAGTAACAATCTATAAATCTATAAAAGAAAGAGGGCATGGAAGAAGCAGACGAGAGAAATGACAGAGTTGGAAGAGACAGTAAAAGGAGACAAGCAGCCATAAATGATATAAACGCATCAAAGGAGCATGGCAAAAGGCTGTTGGCAGGAGGATCAAGAAGGCTAACAGTTGTTGTTTAGGTATATTGCAGAAAGTGTGAGGCCAACCTGGGAAAAGCTCATTAAGGAAGAGGAGACATCATGAAAGACTATGAACAAGCAGAGGCATAACCTTGTAGAATGAAAGAGGAGTGAGAAGTGCCAAGCTGGGAGGGAACAAAGACAGAGTATGGACAGCAGCAGACAGATACCATGACAGGTAGGGAGTGAGGAAGAGGTGGAAGCAGAACTGATTGTACTTAGGGAGGAAAACATGCAAGGACTAAACAGTATATCTCATAAGGGCATATGCAATTTTCTCACTGTGGTCATGAATTCCCTGACAATGATCTTCAACAGGCCACTAGTCAGTGCAAAGGTTTATGAGGACAAGAGGATATTAACATTTTAGCATTCTTTGTTGATTTTATGAAGAAGTGAGTGTAGAAAATCCTTTGAAATATTGGCTGAGTAGCAGAACAGTAGGTCTACAAGACCTTGGTCAGACTACAACTTGACTTGCGTGTTCTAATGCTAAGAATGTAGAATTTCATTTTATTTAATATAAAATAACAGGAATTGTGTAAAGCTTCAGTCACGCAGCCATCTCTTTCTAATATAACAAAGAAACATGGATGAGCAGTGAGGTATAATTGATGCAAGGACTTTAGGTTACAACTGGGAATTGGTATTCAAGGAAAGCAGATGTTGTGTGAAGAAAAACCTTGCTGACTGTTATGCCGAGTAAAAGAACTGGGTTTATGACATGTTTTCTAAGCAATAGGATGATGATACCATGAACACTGAAGATTGTGGAGGAAATATGCCATATAACGTACCCTATAGCAGATGATGCTGATGCTTGTCTTGTGGTGTGGAACCATCTGTGAGTACCAGCTAGGTATTTAGTTCTATATTTTTGTAGTAAGCTAGCTAAGAAACCTAGATCTCTGGAACTTAGATTCTTCTGTATGTATCCTTTCTATGTTAATTACTTTTTTAAAATTTGTGTGTGTCAACCCACATATATTTTGCTCTGTATATGCACTATTTTTTATTATTTAAGTAATCTCCCTTTATTTATCTTTACTCTTATGTCTGGTATTTATTTATAAGAATGTTTAGGTACTGTTATTTTTCTGAGGAGAGAGTAATCATTATTTAACCTATCAGATAAATATTTTCCATGAGACTGCTTAGGTCGACTAAAAGTGAAACAGATATTGACTGGTGTATTTCATATTTAGCTTCTTTCAAAGGAACTATAATTAGAAGTCTGGATTCTTCCAGATTTGTTGTAGTGCTACCAGGACAGGAAGAAAGTTGTGAGGGATTAGAGAATTCTGCCAGCCTTCCCTGGGAATTGTGAGTGTGTTTGTGCATGTGCGTGTTTGTGTGTGTGTGCCTGTTAAATAGTTGCCATAAATAAAGGAGAACTAGAAAACTTTAGCTTAGAGAGAGAGAAGCATGGGCCTGAGAGTGATGGGCCAAAGGCTCAGCTTTGCAAATGATCAGTGAGCAGTTCAATATCTGCTCCCCTGCACAACCTTAGTAATGAATATTAACACTAACCATAATGCTGCCCCTTCTCCCAACCCTAACCCTACACCTTACCTTAAAAAAATCTTCCTTAAACACTACCATTATTCAAGACACATTTGGACAAATAAACATGCAGAAAGCACACACCAACAATTCCTTTACCTAATTCTGACCCTGACTCTAACCCTACTCCTAACCCTAAAATACATACACTCACAGACAAACATAACAGACCTTGTTTGCTGTAGCATAGACTAGATTCAGACATGCTGAATCTAGCTTTGTTTGTATAACTTGAGCACTAATCCAGGCCATCTTTTTTAGAGAAGGTTCTCCTGCACCCTAGTGGCAGGAGTGTGCAGTTAGAACTTGTCTGATTGAAGACTGCTGGAACAGGGCTCAGTTTTAAGCTTTTTTACTGGTTAATTGGGTAATTTGTTTAAGTCAGTTTGCTCGTTTTCTATTGTTATATAAAAAATGCACTTTATTCATCTGCTTTTGCTGTATTTCTGTTTCTTCCTACTTTATTGCATTTATTCTGCTGCATTTATTATTGCTTGTTAGTAGCCTGATTAAATTGTAACTGTTATTCTAAGTCTTTCATTGAAGCACTTGGGCTTCAGACCAGTTGTTTTACATTAAGAAGGTTTGTGGTCTGCACTGTTGTGGCAGAACAGGTAGCTTACATCCTTCTAAGTTGGGAGTTGCTGATTGAAGGCTTAGTGTCAGTTATTCTAAGAGTGTATTAGATCTGGTTTAAGCACTTGGGCTTCGGGCCAGTTATTTTACATTAAAAAGGTGTGGTCTGCACTCTTATGGGAGGAGAGGGTAGATTCTGCCCTTTTGAGCTGGGAGTTTCTGGTTAAAGGCTTATTGTGCTTGCTTATTTGAACTGTTTCTTTCTGAAATTGGTACGCCTTGTTTGCTGTAGCATAGACTAAATTCAGACCTGCTGAATCTAGCTTTGTTTGTATAACTTGAGCACTAATCCAGACCATCTTTTTTTGGAGAAGGTTCCCCTGCACCCTAGTGGTAGGAGTGTGCAGTTAGAACTTGTCTGATCTAAGACTGCTGGAATGAGGCTCAGTTTTTAGCTTTTTATTGGTTAATTTGTTTAAATCAGTTTGCTCATTTGCTACTGTTATATTAAAAAGAAAGTAAAATACACTTTATGCATCGCCGCTTAGCTAGGGTTAAACTATTCCTGGCGCCATAAAGTCTGCTCTTCAAATTTTCCCTTAAAACTAGCCAGTTGTTTTAGTTTTAGAACTCAAATTTGTTTCTTTGAGCTCAGCACTTGTTCAGAACTTGTTGTAAGCACTAAATAAGCTACAAATTACTACAGCACTCAACTTTCCTCACTTGTCTAGAGGAAAACAGTTTTTAGTACTTAATAAATAAGCACCTATCCAGGCATGTCTAAGGGTCAGCTCCTGGTGTTTTCTCCTGTCTACCTGAGGAATCTGGGTATCTTGGGGCAATGCAGCAATTGCTTCATGTGCACAGACAACCCTCTCCTCCTACCACTCAACACTACAACCTGTGAGAGATGCACTTATATAGCCAAACTGGAAGCAAAGCTCTCTTCACCCAAGACTGGACTAGACAGTCAAGAGGAGAAGGTAAACATTTGCACCACACCACACTTATCACATAGTCCCTCAAAACCTATACCACCAAAACACACGCATAGCAACACAAAACACACACCTACATTCATGGAGGCTCTCAATAAAAACCTGCTCAAGCAACAGAGACCTCCAAAGCAGAAATGCATGCAACCTCCAACCCCCAACACAACCCAAATGACACATAGCCCACAAACTCAGTGTGACACTCAACCACAGCCCATAAGGCATAACAATGTACCCAACACTCTAGTCATAGGTGACTCTATAGTCAGGCACACTGATGTTCCACTCACCAGGCTAAACAAGGAGAAAGTTGCTGTCAGCTGCCTGTTGGGTGCCAGGGTCCACCACATAATGCATGCACTCAGGTCACTCCATAACAAGTACAAATATGACTCTGTCATTGTCCATGTTGGTGTAAATGACCTGAGACTTACCTCCCTGGACTACATGAAAAGAGACATGGAGGAGCTCTTAGATCTTGTAGCCCAGGCAGGTATGACCCTAGCCCTGAGTAGCATCCTGCCATCACCCAGAATGATACCACAGTACAAGGACAAAATGATTGACTTCAGCAATTGACTAAGCTTCTAGTGTCATTCTAAGGGGATGTCTGCCTCAGATGACATGATCGACAGACCACAATGCTTTGCCAGAGATGGCCGGCACCTGTCACCCTTGGGATTCCAGATACTGGCTAAGGCTCTTGTCACCCCTGTAGTGCCTTTTTTAGGCAAGGTTCAAATGACAAATTCACCACCGTAACAGGTACAAGCAAGCAAAATCTGAGGGTAATGCTACTCGATGCTAGAAGTTAAACCTCAAAATGCATTCACTCGAGGCACTCCTTAAGACTGAGAACATCGGCATCTGTGCAGTGACAGAGACCTGGTTTAAGGCTCCAGAGAGCACCCCTATATTACCAGGCTATAATTCATATCACACCTTTCGGCCACCTAACCTGGACTGAAACACTAAAGGTGGAGGTGTGTCCATATTCATTAAGGATATCCGCACCTCCAGGCTAGTTGTTCAGCATAATGCATCTGAGATTATCCAAGTGCAACTAACTCTGGCAAGACCGCAATCCAAATTGTAACTTGCTACAGATCCCCCACCATGCCCCAGGATTCCCACTCCTCATTTCTTGATACACTGGAAAATATTAGGTACAACCCAACACCCTAATAATGGGCAATTTCAACTACCCCACCATTAACTGGGAAAACTACTCATGTACCAACACTTTTGCTCATGGTTTTCTTGTATTCATAAATTCCAATGCCTTGGATCAACATATCCACACCCCCACCAGGGGCAGCAATATCCTAGACCTGGTCATTACCAACATGGGTGACCGGTGTTCCACAACAGAGGTCAATTCCTCATTGGTCAGATCCGACCACAAGCTAATCAGCCTAAACATCCACATCCCACCCCCAACCCTTATTAGGCAAACCACCGTAACAAATTTCTCCAAAGCCAACTTCACGCTTCTTAAGACAGAAGTGGCAAACTTCACAACACCCATGCAGACAGACAATAGAGGTATGACTGCTGAATCCTATACAAATGCACGTTATAAGCACTTACACAAGTGCATGGATTGTGCTATTCCTAACAGAACCAAGATGCTATCCTCCAAAAAAAGAAAGCCAATCTGGTGGTCCCCTGCCATAAACAAACTCTACAACAGAAGAAAGAAACTGTTGCAAAAAAGAGTAAAATCCCATGACTGGAAGAACTCCCCGGTCAGCCTTAGTAAGAAGCTGAGATCCCTCATAAAATCCTCCAAAGCTAGTTATGAAAACAAAATCACCACTGATTCTAAAGACAACCACAAAGAATTCTATAGCTAAGACAAGAATCTCAATGGCAATGCTCAGATCTGTTCTGAGTTACAGCACAATGGCACAAAATATACAGAACCAGCTGATATTGCCAACATCCTGGCAGATAGGTTCAGTGCTAACTTTACCCCTCTTTCATCCCCTAAAGGGCCCATCTCTATACCGGAAGAATGCAAAGTTCCTGTCATCACAGCTGTACAGGTAAAAAACACACTCTCCAAAGCCAAAAACACAGCATCCATGGGACCTGACAACATCCCAAGCTGCATTCTACATGAACCACAGAATGACCTGGCACCCCACCTAAGCACCATGTTCAATCATAGCCTCACCTCAGGCTTTGTGCCCACTGAATGGTGCACAGCATTGGTTATCCCACTCCACAAAGGGGAGCCACCACAGACCCTGGGAACTACCGCCCCATTAGTCTAACAAGCCTGGTCTGCAAGGCATGGAACGTATCATCATGAACGTGTAAACAAAGACATTGGTGATTTCCAAACTCTGGACCCCACCCAGTTTGGGTTTATAAAAGGCAGATCATGTCTCCTAAACCTTACTGACTTCTTTGAAGCAGTCACCAAAGCCATAGACGATCGTAAGGTGGTTCACACAGCCTATCTAGATCTCGCCAAGGCTTTTGACACCATTCCCCACTCTGGAATTATAGATAAACTCACTAAACTAGGTATACATCCCTATGTCACAAGATGGGTTGCCAACTGGCTCACTGACAGAAACCACATTGTGAAAGTAGCAGACTCCAAATTCAACTTCAGACCATTGACAAGCGGAGTACCACAGGGTTCAGTCCTGAGTCCTTGCCTGTTTGGTATCTAACACAGGCTAACACAGAAGGTCTTTGTCTAATGAAGTTCACAGATGACTGCAAACTAGGAGCCATAATTGAAACTCCTAACAATGTGGACATCCTACAAAAGAGCCTCTCTGAGACAGATGCCTGGTGTCAAAGCCATGGCTTCAAGGTCAATGCCAAAAAGTGGATTATCATCCCCTTTGATAAAAACTCTGTACTCATGAGCTACCACATAGGTGGTAGTCTACTTAACACCGAAAGTGTGATAAGAGACCTTGGGACACAGGTGGACAGTAGTCTCTCCTCTGATAATCACATCACCACAGTAGTCAGAAAATCCTTCTACATGGTACACCTCATCACAAAAGGTTTCTCATTCAGAAAAAAAGAGGTAATTGTTCCGCTCTACTCGTCCCTCATTAGGTCCATTATAGAGTACAACACCCCTTTTGGTATGTACCTCACAAGACATCTACAACAACTGGAAAGGCCACAAACATACCTCACAAAGAGGATTACCAGCCTCAAATAGATGCCCTAAGCAGACCATCTCAAAAAACTCCAGCTTTACTCTGTCGCATAACTCCTACTCAGAGGCAATTCCTGCCTAACATACAAAGCTATGTCAAACCCAGAGCTTTTGGACATGCTCCGTTTAAAGAAATCACAATACCTCTGAGCTACTCGCTCTAGGGACCTAAACCTTGTCACCACAATAAACAGAACATACTGGAGGAATAGATTCCTGTCCCAGAGACTTCCCATACTCTGGAACAAACTACCTAGCTGTATCAAACAAAGCTCCTCATTAGCACTCTTCAAGAAAAATCTTGATGATTGGATGGGAAATAGGAAATTCACCCCTGGGATCATCTCTGTGGCTCTGCTCGACAAGGGCACAAGAAAATAATTTTCTTGGGTGGCAAAAGCCAGGGTACCTTTTTGGCTAGGCTTGTATAGGCCCTAGGGCTGATAGCCTAGTACCTACCTACCTATGAACCTATGAACCTATGAATCCACTCTCCTATTCCAGAGCCTAACCCTAACTCTCAAGCAAATGCACAAACACCCTCACCCCTCCATACCCTACTCACCTGTCTTGACGAAAAATACTACTGACATTTTGATATTTTGACCATTTAGCTATCCATACATTCACATGAAACGCCACCCATGCCATTTACTGACTGGACAGACATTTGACAAAATTAAGGATATAATAAAGGCAAATATATGTATATATCTCCTGTCATGTTTCTTCAGCTGTTTTTAAATACATCATATCATTTTTATTGTATATTCATCTGTTCTAGGTTGCCCCTGAAAATGGTCTTTGCCTAGTAGGACTAACCCAGTCAACACAATGTAAACAAACAAATAGATAACTAAACAAACTGAGGATCCATTGATTAAACTTGAGTTTCAGTTTAGCACCAATGGTTAAATGTTTGTTAGCTGCTGCCATATAGTCCAGGTTTTGACTTCTCCAGTCTTCAACTGCCTGCTGTGTAGCTGTGAAATAGTTACTTACTCAGACAGTGCTGCTGGTTAACTCTTGAACTTAATTAAACAGTTCTTCTGATTAACTCCTGAACTTAATCAGGCAGTGCTGCTGGTTAATGCCTGAACCTAATCAGGCAATGCTATTGGTTAACTCCTGACCTTAATCAGACAGTGCTGCTGGTTAACTCCTGAACTTAATCAGACAATGCTGTTGGTTAACAACTGAACTTAATCAGGCAATGCTGATGGTTAACTCCTGACCTGAGTTTCAGTTTAGCACCAATGGTTAAATGTTTGTTAGCTGCTGCCATATAGTCCAGGTTTTGACTTCTCCAGTCTTCAACTGCCTGCTGTGTAGCTGTGAAATAGTTACTTACTCAGACAGTGCTGCTGGTTAACTCTTGAACTTAATTAAACAGTTCTTCTGGTTAACTCCTGAACTTAATCAGGCAGTGCTGCTGGTTAATGCCTGAACCTAATCAGGCAATGCTATTGGTTAACTCCTGACCTTAATCAGACAGTGCTGCTGGTTAACTCCTGAACTTAATCAGACAATGCTGTTGGTTAACAACTGAACTTAATCAGGCAATGCTGATGGTTAACTCCTGACCTTATTCAGACAGTGCTGCTGGTTAACTCCTGACCTTAATCACATAATACTGCTGGTTAACTCCTGGACTTAATAAGACAGTGCTGTTGGTTAACTTCTGAAGTTAATCAGGCAGTGCTGTTGGTTACCTCCTGACTTTAATCAGACAATACTGCTGGTTAGCTCCTGGACTTAACCAGACAGTGCTGCTGGTTAATTCCTGAACTTATTCAGGCAGTGCTCTTGGTTAACTTCTGACTTTAATCAGGCAGTGCTGCTAGTTAAACTCTAAAAATAGGCAGTTGTAGCTGTTGGGCTCACCTGGTTAAGAAATACATAATAAATAAATAAATAAATAAATAAATAAATAAATAAATAAATAAATGAAGTTAACACAAGAACAATAGATAGTCTTTGGTAGTTTCATGTATTGAAGTGTTTGCTTTCTCATTTTGATTGTGTTTTTTTAATTAATGTTAATTTACTCATTATTTCGGGAATGCTTTATAATGTTTATGTATTAGTAATCTGCAAAGTAAAATGCATTGTTTTTATTTGATGGCCTGTCTTTAAAGTAATATTATTCGATTCAAATGGTTACTTAAGTAATTTTTTATTGGTCTGTAGAAATTATAATAAAGGAGAAGATTACTTGGAATCAATTATTTTGCAATCTCTTTTTTGAAGCACCTGAATCTGCTTTTGCAATTTTCCATAATTTGCAAACATCTCATACAAAATATATGCATAAATCATCCATATAAATTCTAATGTTCATTTTATAAAAGGTTTGACATAAGGATTCAATAAACTGTGTGTAGGCTCCACGTAGAGCCTACATGGAGTGTATCCGTGTACACGGCCATGAAGTGTTGGTAGCACACGATGCATATTCATGATGCGCATTGTGCCTAAGTGAAGTTCTGCAGTACGTCCCAGTTGCATTGGCCATGAAACCTCATAGAAGAACATGGATTATGAATCTGTGTAAGCACTGATGGTCCACCCCATCATGCACCTTCCGAAGAGTATGAAGTCCTAAACTAAAATCCATCCATCCTGAATGACTATATGAAAACCACAAACCTTATTCCATCTTTTTTCCATTTCTTTTTTTTTTCTTTTTAGTTTTCCCCATGTTTGTGTGACACACTGCAGTGCTTGCCGATGGTTAGTGTGTTTGCACAGCTGGACTACCCATGTATCAGACATAACACAGACATCTGAAAATAGAAGCAGGATGCTTTCAATTAACATCACTGCTCAATGCTGTGCATCATGCAAACCCAGTAAGCAGAACTGCACAATGCTCATAGCATGAAGTTAACAATGACTACTAAAACTACATTGATCATGTCACTCCCTTTGTACCAACATGGGTTAAGTGTTGGTCAAGAGTGCAGATGATCCTGGGTTCTAATCTAGGGTATGCAAACTTTTCTTATCGTGGTATGACATTGCAGCATATCCAAATAAATTGGTACCATAAGGAAATAATCATGAAATTGTATTGGTTGATTTTAATATATGTGAAAATGGGGAATTACCAGTAGTTGCACATTATACATTGAGGTTTGATTTGTGCAGCAATGTCTAGTGCAGGTGAGGTTATGTGATTTAGAGCACAGTGCTAAGGTGTCCAGGAATCCAAGGTTTTTATTGGGCTCCTGATTAGGGATCATGACTCACGCCTGTTGCAGGAAGACTATACTGGCACCCTATATAAAGTGGAAGCCTGGGATAGTTTGACAAAGGCTGTTACCAGTGTGGCTGGCATCCCCCACACCGGTGAACAGTGTCATCACCATTATGATGACCTCTGTAGGAAAAAGAAGTATACCCTTGATTAGTGGATCATGGATTGCCAGGAGGGGAACACCCTGGTGATGTGCAAGTATTTACATGCATTACGCATTACTTATGCATGTATTACATGCTTAGTTTAGATACCATCTTCTCTTTGGAATATTATTACCATGTTATTTATATTTGTTTTTTGTTTTTCTATTGGAGATTTACTCCTTGGGTGTCTGCTGAAAAAGGGCTATTGCCCAGTCAGACTAACCTGGTCAACAAACGTCAAATAAATAAATAAATAAAATAAATAAATTACATGAAAATACTTAAACTGGCTATGGTAAACACAGGTATTCGTAATTCTTTTTCTTTTCCCTTTTTCCACAGCTACTGAAGAGAGGGCCTTGAATATGAGGTCCCATACTAGGCAGCTGGAGAGGACGAGAGAAGGATATGGTAAGTAAGAATAACTATATAAAGCACTCTTACTGCAGCCTTAACAGTTATAGATGGATTAGTTGCTGTATCGTACTTTGTTATGAATCTGGAAATGCATATCTGAGCAGTAGCTTTCAATACTGCTTCTATCTGCTGAAAACCCAGATTTAAGAATCACTGCTTTGCTCTGGTCATTGTAGGATTCATGGTTGTCTGGCAAGTACTTTAAATTAAAGTCAATAAATAAATGAGTGAAAATGTTATGTTAACAAAAATCCTGTACAACTATCTATGTGTGTAATAGCAAAAGTTAAAATATGTTCCTAATTATGGGTCATTGTACACACAATATTTTATGATATGTCAAGATATCCTGCTCTAAAAAGTGGAGAAGTGTGGTCTGAAATTAAAAGCAACAGTTGCACATTCCCAGATAACAGTGACAATGAGTCTATGACGTGTAAAATGAAAGAGAGTTTGCATTTTGTTGTATTCCAATGAAAAAGTACAGTATTAAAGTAGACACTGTTTGTAGGATGAATATCACACTCCCCAAATATAAAAATCATCTGCTTACAATACTGTGCTAGCTTTTCATCCATAAAAATATAGTACTGTTATGTAATCATCATTATAGCATTTGAAGTGCAGACCTCCAGAACCTCTAGACCTATGGGTACAATGGCCTGCTGTCATGTGTAAGCACTGTACATGCAGCCTAAGTAATAAAGGGATTTATTAGCAGTTGCTATTGTTCAAAGTAGACTGTAACAGAATACAACAAAAGTTACTCTGAAAGCTTGTTGCATAATGTATGAAGTTGCTAATGTTCTCCTTTTTTTCTCTCAGCCCACCATACATCTTCTTTTTGTTATTTCTGAATTACTCATTTTTATTATGATTTGTTTCTTATTATTCTTATAATATTATTGATTTAATCATATTTCACCTTATTGTATAATTTTTTATTATTTCTTATGTTTTGTTTATTATGTATAATTTTATTTTCTGTTTTTATTAAATTTTTATTATTTATCATTCTGTTTATATTAATATTATTTAATTTTTTTTATAATATTTGTTATATTTTTTCTTTTTGTAAAATCTTTGGTTAATTTTGTTTCATGTTTTATTTCATTTTTGTTTCTGTTTTTTCTTTATGTTATTACTACAGCACAGCAGGATAGCCCGATTCCTAGTAATCCGCCTGCGCTTACTCCACCAGCTGCACACCAAGGCCCAGCACTTCTGGGCTGCCATCTGGTCACACACCCCCTACTGCCCCTGTCCTACCTGGAGCCTCAGGTAGATCTGCCTCAGGGGCCAGGCATGTAGTCCACTATGGGAGCAGAGGCAGAGGGACTGCATACATCACCTGTGTGGAGCTGTCAAATGTGGTTCATAGGACTGTGCATCAGACCATGGGCACATGCTTATGCCAGATGGAGATCATGTTGTCCATCTTTGTATGGCAGACTGGCCATAAGCCAACACATTGGCCACTGCAACCCGTGGCACAGTGATTGAACAGTCCTGACAGTCCAATGGGTGAGGACCTGAGTCACACTGTTACCATGTTGATGTCCATGGGACCTTGATTCCCCCACCCCAACCAAGGTGTTCACCGCCATCTTATGTCTTTCACCGACCCTGTCCTTGTCTTGTATGTCTTGTCTGTCTGCAAATGCTTCCTCACCTTCCCATTTTGCCTGCCCCAGACTTGCCTATGTCTCCCCCAACATTCCACTCTGTCCTTTAAAAAAAATATATATAAATAAATAAATAAAAAAGGACACCTATCCAAGAAAAAAAAAAAAAAAAATATATATATATATATATATATATATATATATGTGTGTGCATATATATATATATAAATATATATATATACATATATATATATATATATATATATATATATATATATATATATATATATATATATACATATATCGTCCCATACATAGCTCTCCATTTTGCAAATGTATCTACTGGACACACCTAATTTGGTCCAATTGGCTTCATACTGCAATTATATTGTTGCCACACCTCTCCCAGGAAGTGGCAGTCCAAATACCATGCCCTTTTTCTTAATTTTTTTAAAGGAGAGAATGGAATGTTGGGAGAGAATCATAGGCAAGTCTGGGGCAGGCAAGTTGGGAAGATGAAGAAGTATTTGGAGACAGACAAGACATACAAGACAAGGACAGGGTCGGTGAAGGACACAAGAGGGGGATGAATACATTGGTTGGGGTGGAGGTGGGGGAATCACAAGCCAATGGACATCATGTTTGGTGACAGTGAGAATTAAGTCCCCACCCAATGGACTGTCATCACTGTCACCTCACTGTGCCAATAGCTACTGTGTCTGACGTGTCTGTCTTCTTGTGCTTTTAAGTATGACAATGGAGAGCTGTGTCTCCACTCAGTGTAGCTGTGCAGCAGTTGTGTGGTGCATAATCATATACACCAAACCTGGTAGTTCAGCTTGGGTGACAAAATTACCCCCCCCCCCCTTGTGCCTCTGCTACCAGCGGGAACTATAGGCCTGTTGTCTGAGGCAGAACTACCTGAGCATGCAGGTAGGGAAGCAAATAAAAAAAAAGAGAAGGGGTGAGGTGAGAGAAAAAATAAAAAGAACATTAGTAACTGCACAGATAATATACAAATAATGTACCATAATCTGTTATATTGTACTTATAATGATAATAAATGCTAATAAATGCCTTTATTTCATGCATACTACCCTGTTGCTAACACAGAAACACTGTACTACAGATCAGACTGCATCCAGCAATCATTCATACTTGCATATACTGAACATATGCATGTTACATGTACAATGTTTACATTTGACAGCAGGCCATAAGAGGCATAAGTAAAGAGGTCTGCACTTCTGCTGCTATCATTATGAATAAATAACAGTACTGAATTTTATTGATGACAAGCTAAAACATTATTGTAAAGAGCTGTCCTTACATTTGGGGAGTGTGTTATTCGAACTCACAAGGAGTGACTAATGTAATACTGTACTCTCTGGAATACAGCATAATGTCAGCACTCTTTTTTTTAGACTTTTACAGATACAGGTTCACTGTTATAATGATAACAATATGCAGCATGCTGTTGGTGTCCCTGGTGTATAGGTCTTGTTATAATGATAACAATCTGCAGCAGGCTGTTGGTGTCCCTGGTGTATAGGTCATGTTATAATGACAACAATCTGCAGCATGCTGTTGGTGTCCCTGGTGTAAAGGTCATGTTATAGTTATAACAATCTGCAACATGCTGTTGGTGCCCCTGGTGTATAGGCCATGTTAGAGTGATAACAATCTGCAACATGCTGTTTGTGTCCCTGGTGTATAGGTCATGTTATAATGATAACAATTTGCAGCATGCTGTAGGTGTCCCTGGTGTATAGGCCATGTTATAATGATAACAATTTGCAGCATGCTGTAGGTGTCCCTGGTGTATAGGCCATGTTATAATGATAACAATCTGCAGCATGCTGTTTGTGTCCCTGGTGTATAGGTCATGTTATAATGATAACAATCTGCAAAATGCTGTTGGCGGCCCTGGTGTATAGGTCATGTTATAATGATAACAATCTGCATCATGCTGTTTGTGTCCCTGGTGTATAGGTCATGTTATAATGATAACAATCTGCAGCATGATGTTGGTGTCCCTGGTATATAGGTCATGTTATAGTGATAACAATCTGCAACATGCTGTTTGTGTCCCTGGTGTATAGGCCATGTTGTAATGATAACAATCTGCAGCATGCTGTTGGTGTCCCTGGTGTAAAGGTCATGTTATAATGATAACAATCTGCAGCAGGCTGTTGGTGTCCCTGGTGTATAGGTCATGTTATAATGATAACAATCTGCAGCATGCTGTTTGTGTCCCTGGTGTATAGGCCATCTTATAATGATAACAATCTGCAGTAAGCTGTTGGTGTCCCTGGTGTATAGGCCATCTTATAATGATAACAATCTGCAGCATGATGTTGGTGTCCCTGGTGTATAGGTCATGTTATAGTGATATTAATCTGCAGCATGCTCTTGGTGTCCCTGGTGTATAGGTCATGTTATAATGATAACAATCTGCAGCATGCTGTTGGTGTCCCTGGTGTATAGGTAATGATATAATGATAACAATCTGCAGCATGCTGTTGGTGTCCCTGGTGTATAGGTCATGTTATAATGATAACAATCTGCAGCATGCTGTTGGTGTCCCTGGTGTATAGGCCATCTTATAATGATAACAATCTGCAGTAAGCTGTTGGTGTCCCTGGTGTATAGGCCATCTTATAATGATAACAATCTGCAGCATGATGTTGGTGTCCCTGGTGTATAGGTCATGTTATAGTGATATTAATCTGCAGCATGCTCTTGGTGTCCCTGGTGTATGGGTCATGTTATAATGATAACAATCTGCAGCATGCTGTTGGTGTCCCTGGTGTATAGGTAATGATATAATGATAACAATCTGCAGCATGCTGTTGGAGTCCCTGGTGTATAGGTCATGTTATAATGATAACAATCTGCAGCATGCTGTTGGTGTCCCTGGTGTATAGGTCATGTTATAATGATAATAATCTGCAGCAGGCTGTTGGTGTCCCTGGTGTATAGGTCATGATATAATGATAACAATCTGCAGCATGCTCTTGGTGTCCCTGGTGTATAGGCCATGTTATAATGATAATAATCTGCAGCATGCTGTTGGTGTCCCTGGTGTATAGGTCATGTTATAATGATAACAATTTGCAGCATGCTGTTGGTGTCCCTGGTGTATAGGTCATGTTATAATGATAACAATCTGCAGCATGCTGTTGGTGGCCCTGGTGTATAGGTCATGTTATAATTACAACAATCTGCAGCATGCTGTTTGTGTCCCTGGTGTATAGGTCATGTTATAATGATAACAATCTGCAGCATGCTCTTGCTGTCTCTGGCGTATAGATCATGTTAAAATGATAACAATCTGCAACATGCTGTTGGTGTCCCTGGTGTATAGGTCATGTTATAATGATAATCTGCAGCATGCTGTTGGTGTCCCTGGTGTATAGGTCTTGTTATGATGATAACAATCTGCAGCATGCTGTTGGTGTGCCTGGTGTGCAGGTCATGTTATAATGATAACTATCTGCAACATGCTGTTGGTGTCCCTGGATAGGTCATGTTATAATGATAATCGGCAGCATGCTGTTGGTGTCCTTGGTGTGTAGGTCATGTTATAATGATAACTATCTGCAGCATGCTGTTGGTATCCCTGGTGTATAGGTCATGTTATAATGATAACTATCTGCAGGATATTGTTGGTGTCCCTGGTGTATAGGTCATGTTATAATGATAATAATCTGCAGCATGCTGTTGGTGGCCCTGGTGTATAGGTCATGTTATAATGATAACAATCTGCAGCATGCTCTTGGTGTCCCTGGTGTATAGGTCATGTTATAATGATAATAATCTGCAGCATGCTGTTGGTGTCCCTGGTGTATAGGTCATGTTATAGTGATAACAATCTGCAGCATGCTGTTGGTGTCCCTGGTGTATAGGTCATGTTATAGTGATACAATCTGCAGCATGCTGTTGGTGTCCCTGGTGTATAGGTCATGTTATAATGATAACAATCTGCAGCATGCTGTTGGTGTCCCTGGTGTATAGGTAATGATATAATGATAACAATCTGCAGCATGCTGTTGGTGTCCCTGGTGTATAGGTCATGTTATAATGATAACAATCTGCAGCATGCTGTTGGTGTCCCTGGTGCATAGGTCATGTTATAGTGATAACAATCTGCAGCATGCTGTTGGTGTCCCTGGTGTATAGGTCATAATTTACATTGCAATATTAATGTCAACTTAGACATGTGCTGGATAGTTTGGAAGTGTGATTTTCTAAATGCCGATCCCTGTCTACTCTGTAATGTGGACTGTTGTTTTACTAGACATACTAACGCATGCACAATATTGCATTAAAAATGGACAAATGCATACTCAAAGTAACACAAGAGTTTTGCACACTAGGCTATATTTTCTCCTAATGCTAAAATACCAGTACTGTTTTGAAGCATACATTCCACTTGCATCTCTCATCCTTCTAAATCTTCCCTCATAGGCTCACTCATGTAGTGTTCTCTCTGCATTAGTTGTGGGAAAAAAGTAAACACATTAAAATCAGAAATCAGAAAGAGATGCAGCTGTTTCATTGTTCAAGCAGTGCCTGTAAATTAAACTCATACATGTGTGGAGTGCTGCCAGTCCTACATTCATCAGTCCAAGGATCGAGGATATCCCTCTTCCTCATCCTGAGGTCTTGATAGTGATTTCTACATTGTTTGCCAGTTTAGGGGAAACTGGTAGCACTGGACAAATCTCAGGACAAACTATTCCACGCATCCAATTTGTAATCAGAACCATGATAGTGCTCCTGCAACAGTCAGTGATCATAATCATTCACTAGGAGTCCAACAAGCACTTTGGACTCCTGTACACCCCACCTTTCAGAACTAAATCTCAAAACTTAACCCTGAATGCCAGCCATGTGTAATGCAGACAAACATCAATGTACAATGTGTTTTCCCACCAATTACAGTTATAACAGATACTGAGAATGCAGAACATTGCAATCTGCAACATTAAAAAATGGTCTGAGCTGCTTAGCATTGTGCAAACTAAGGCAATGTTTTTGTGCAAAGCTAAATAAGCACAATATGTGAAATAATACAGATATTAACACAAAAACTGCACAACTGACATAACATGACTGTCTCATCCATCAGGACAATAATTATGGGTTCTACTTTACATAACCGACACTGCAAAACACCGACAACACAAACATCGATACCACATAATCGACAAACCATAAACACGAAACCTCACATGCCTGACAAACAAATAACCGACGGTCCACAAACACGAAACCTCATACGCTGCACACACCACAATAACAACAATCAACTAACAAAACACATCCCCTGTCCAAAAACCACACACACAACACAAGCACACCAAAATCCTCACACACCCACACTAAACCTCACATACACAACTATCTACAACCCTAACCCAAACCCTTACCCTAAGGTCTGTCACTATCGCACACTCAGCTAACCCGCGCCCTAACCCTAACTCACTTAACCTGCCCCTAACCTAAAAATACTACTACCAGACACTTACCTAACACGGGCCCTAACCCTAACTCACTTAACCCCTAACCCAAACACTATCACTACCAAGCACATTTACCTAACCCGCGCCCTAACCCTAACTCACTTAACCCGCCCCTAACCCTAAAAATACTACTACCGCACACTTACCTAACATGGGCCCTAACCCTAACTCACTTAACCCGCCCCTAACCCAAACACTATCACAACCGCATATTTACCTAACCCGCGCACTGACCCTAAATCACTAAACCCACCCCTATCCCCACAGACCGTCAATATCCACACTTACCTTACTCGCACCCTAACGTCCGTCACCACCGCATACTTACACAGCCTTTTTCCAAGTCACTATCCTCAGCGTCGGTGTTTTGATCCGTAGCGTCGGTCTTCCGGATTGTCGATCTTCTGGCGCTCGCAAATTCGTTGTCGGTGAAAGCAGCTGTCGGTTATGTAAAGTAGAACCTAATTATGATATAGGAAAAACTAGGTCAACTACTTTAATTTATCATGTGAACTGGGACAGCACTAAAATGGAAAGGATTTTGCAGTATTAGAACGCTAGACCTTAGCTATGGCAGTCCTACACTCACAGTTGTTACCACAACAACAATGAAGACATAAGTCTATATCATATGTTCTAATCCAGACTAACCCATAGCTCCCCCTCAACCTCCTCAGTGAAATTACTATCCTCCTAGGCCTCAAGCCATCTACTCTCCCCCTGAAACTAACTACTTGTAGGTTTGTTTCTTATAATAATTGTTCACTGTACATCCTAATGTAACTTTTTCTTACCTGTGTATACTAACTATATGATGCTTTGTTTTTCTCTTTATAATTGTTATTGTACATACTAATGTAACTTTTTTTTCTTCCCTGGGTATTTAGTGCATAACTACAATCGTATGTTAGCTGTCAAACATTGTTGTAACCTACTATGTACTATTGGAACTTTTTGTAACCTACTATGTACTATTGGAGCTTTTCTCCCTGGGCCTCCGCTGAAAATGGACATGTGTCCAGTCGGACTTTCCCGGTCAACAAATGTAAAATAAAATAAAATAAAAATAAATAAATAAATAAATAAATAAGTGTCTAGAATTCATTGCATTGTTGGCTATTACAAGGATACATTAAAACATGGCTACAATGCTTGTGTTTGAACCCAGGACCATGTGAATTTAAAAGTGACACCTAACTCCTTGCATCACAGGCAAAGTCGTACAGACTATGGCTACATTTGTATTCATTGTAACATTCATACAGGCTCAATGTAAGGGAAAAAAGTGATAACATGCAGAAAAAGAAATCAGTTTATAATATATACAGTCCAGTTTGTTAGTACACAGGGACTATGCTTATATACGTATGCAATCCAGATCAACATGCAATTTAGATTCAGAACAATGCATGGATGCCTTAGAGCTGTTGTCCTCACATATACCACTGTAGCAAGCAGTAGCACTTATTCAGCACACAAGGAGATTCAACAGGGAATGTACATTTATATTGAAATAGTACATATTAGATGTACACTTAGTTAAACGTTTAACTTGGACAATACTTCACTTACTCCTTACACAGGCTGTTATAATTCTTGTTTTCAGATATACAACACTGTCCTAATGTGCCGTGCTCCTTGGTCAGTCAGCAATCACCTGAGCAGTACTGTGGTACAGAGTGTGTGTTAAAACAATTCTATAATTATTTCCTTACAATGTTTAAGGATATTAAGTGGGAATACGTTATGCAGTTGGCAAATAAGTAAAGCCATGTTGGCTAGCATAAACAACCACTGGCTGTTATTTTGTAGGTGGGGAGCAAAGGTATCCACTCCAATGTGAGCCTGTGAGATATCCCCCATAGCACATATCTGGAGCAGTTGGAGGATGGGTCACATATGGGATTCATGTTAACTAGCAGGTTTGCCAGCACACGTGGCAGATGATACACATGGCATTCAACATGACTTGGCAGTTTGGGTTGTACACCTCATGGTGAATGTAGACCCTACCCTGTTCCCCCATTTCTCACTACCATGAGTACATGACTCCAAAGTAAGGCAGACTTTAATTTAGGATAATGCAATACATGTTATAATTGCAGTATTCTTCTGAAAATATACTCAAAACTAATGTTTACATTTGCCATGTTGTAGCATACCATGCAGTGATGCTTTGAAGATCCTGGAAGGTGATGCTTGTAACACACTAAGCATTACCTCACCTAGTCTGTAAAATGTCCCAGTCACTAGGAAAAGCATTTCAACATGTACCTTGCTTTCCACTGGGATGGTTCCCTGCTCTCGTGCCTGTCTCTGAGTCAATGGTGAGAGTGATCGCTCATTTCTTCCAGTGTCTATGTGCCCTGCAAACTTTTCACCTTCTCTGTGTATGATTATTGCCAGCAGCAGCAGTATCTTCAGCCTGTATTACAGACATTCAAAAGGCAGCAGCTAATAATCTATTTATGCCTACTGTGTGTCTGTATGGCAATAGTTTCTCAATCCACAAAAACAGGGAAGTGGAGACAAAATGGATGCTTTTATATGTTGTTGACTAGCTTCACAGGATTGGTTGATTAGCATGCAGTTCATCTATGTATGATGTAATTAGCATCTCTGAAGCACAGAGTAGGATACATGTAATTAATTCTTGATGTACTCTATTGTAAAAAGGCAAATGAGTAGTTTGGTAAACTGATGTGGATGAGAGTTAGTACATGATTGTAACTCAGATATACATTTCTTCAAATTCACTATATTTTGACAGAAGAGTATTGCACTCCAGGTATGTATTCATCTTGTAACCTAAATAATGCATATGCTGGAATGTAGACAATAAATGTGAAGTAAATATGTATGCATTTGTTAGAAACATACTCATTACATGACCTTCTTTACCAGCAATGTGAGAGGTACAGAGGATGTAGGGTAGGCATAAAGTATAATGCTGTGTGCTATGTACCCAAGTTCCATGCAAAGATCCTTTGATAGTACTTTTAACATTTCCCTGTTGTTTGCTTAACAACATTGTTCCTGACCCTGTTATCAATTGTTTGTTTGCGGGGGGTGGGGACGATGTCCTGCAGAGGACATCGTCCCAAACAAACAATTGATAACAGGGTCAATTGTTTGTTTGCGGGGGGTGGGGACGATGTCCTGCAAAGGCAGGAACTAGAGAGGACTGTTACTTTGGTTGGGGTTCAGTATCTGTTAGGAGACAATCAAGAATATGTTGCTCTTGTTACCCTCTTAGTTTTGTAACCATCCTTGTTATTTACTGCCCACTTTTGAATCTTTACACTTTAGTCAACTGCTGAATATTGGGAGCCTTCCTTTAATACATTATCTGTACAACAATTTGCACTTTATAAGCACTTACATGAGTGCATGGATCGTGCTATCCCAAACAGAACCAAGACGCTATCCTCCAAAAAAAGGAAGCCAATCTGGTGGTCCCCTGCCATAAACAAACTGTACAACAGAAGGAAGAAACTCTTGCAAAAGAGAGTAAAATCCCACAAGTGGAGGAGCTCCCTGGTCAGCCTCAGTAAGAAGCTGTGATCCCTGATAAAATCCTCCAAAGCTAGTTACGAAAACAAAATTGCTACTGATTCTAAAGACAACCACAAAGCATTCTATAGCTATGTCAAGAATCTCAATGGCAACACTCAGATCTGCTCTGAGTTACAGCACAATGGCACTAAATATACAGACCCAACTGATATTGCCAACATCCTGGAAGATAGGTTCAGTGCTAACTTAACCCCCCTCTCACCCCCTAAAGAGCCCATCTCTATACCGGAAGAATGCAAAGTTTCTGTAATCACAGCTGCAGGTAAAAACCACACTCTCCAAAGCCAAGAACACAGTATCCATGGGACTAGACAACATCCCAGGTTGCATTTTACACAAACTACAGAACGAACTGGCACCCCACCTAAGTACCATGTTCAGTCATAGCCTCACCTCAAGCTTTGTGCCTGCTGAATGGTGCACAGCAACGGTTATCCCACTCCACAAAGGGGGGAGCCACCGCAGAACCCGGGAACTACCGCCCCATTAGCCTGACGAGCCTGGTCTGCAAGGCATGGAATGTATCATCATGGAACTTATAAACAAAGACATTGGTAATCTCCAAACTCTGGATCCCACCAAGGTTGGGCTTGTAAAAGGTAGATCATGTCTCTTAAACCTGATAGATTTCTTTGAAGCAGTCACCAAAGCCGTAGACAAGGGTAAGGTGGTTCACACAGCCTATCTAGATCTTGCCAAGGCTTTCAACACCATCCCCCACTCTGGAATTATAGATAAACTTACTAATCTAGGTATAAATCCCTATGTCACAAGATGGGTTGCCAACTGGCTCACTGACAGAACCAACACTGTGGAAGTAGCAGACTCCAAATCCGACTTCAGACCAGTGACAAGTGGAGTACCACAGGGTTCAGTCATGTGTCCTCTCCTGTTTGGTATCTACTTCTCTGAAATACAGGCTAACACAGAAGGTCTTTGGCTAATGAATTTCGCAGATGACTGCAAACTAGGAGTCATAATCGAAGCTCCTAACGATGTGGACATCCTACAAAAGGGCCTCATTGAGACAGATGCCTGGTGTCAAAGCCATGGCCTCAAGCTCAATGCCAAAAAGTGGATTGTCATCCCCTTTGGTAAAAACTCTGTACCCATGAACTACAACATAGGCGGTAGTATACTTAACACCAAAAGTGTGATAAGAGACCTTGGGACACAGGTGGACAGTAGTCTCTCCTTTGATAATCACATCGCCACAGTAGTCAGGAAATCCTTCTACGTGGCACACCTCATCACAAAAGGTTTCTCATCCAGAAAAAAAGAGGTAATTGTTTCCCTCTACTCATCACTCATTAGCCCCATTATAGAGTACAATGCCCCATTTGGTATGTACCTCACAAAACATCTACAACAACTGGAAAGGCTGCAGAAATAACTCACAAAGAGGATTACCAGCCTCAAACAGATGTCCTACACAGACCGTCTCAAACAACTCCAGATTTACTCCATCGTATATCGCCTACTCAGAGGTGATCTCTTCCTAACATACAAAGCTATGTCAAACCCAGAGCTGTTGGACATGCTCCACTTAAAGAAATCCAAATCCCTCCGAGCTACACGCTCTAGGGACCTAAACCTTGTCACCACAATAAACAGAACATGCCGGAGGGATAGATTCCTGTCCCAGAGACTTCCCATACTCTGGAATAAACTACCTATCTATATCAAACAAAGCTCCTCATTAGCACTCTTCAAGAAAAATCTTGATGATTGGATGGGAAATAGGAAAATCACCCCGGGGATCACCTCTGTAGCTCTGCTTGACAGTGGCACAGGAAAATAATTTTCTTGGGTGGCAAAAGCCAGGGTACCTTTTTGGCTGGGCTTGTATAGGCCCCAGGGCTGATAGCCTAGTACCTACCTATGAACCTATGAACTTATGTGATCATTATATGTGCTATCATTATTTTGTCTTTCAGTAAATGCTATGTCCTCTAGACGTAGGCCACCATTATCTGAGGCTGAATATTGGTGCGCTCAGACAGCACCATGAAGTCCTACTGTCAAGAGGGTGGGAAGAATGCCTGAATGTGCCAAATTCTGGGATGACCTTATTTAAAATATCAACAAGGCGGGCTGACAGAGTCACATGTATGAGCAGGTGTTTCACAGCCCTACCAATACAATACATTCAGCCAGGAGGTGTGCAACTGAAGTGGCACACGATCGTGAGCTCACCGGTGGTGGTCCTGCAGCAGAGGAACCCCTCAGAACCACTGAAGAATTCCTGGCAAGTATTGCGACTCATGAAAGCTCCCAGCGGTCCAACAGCTAGTATGTCCTTGACTTGGGTGCCACTCCTACGACTCAAGAGCAGGGTCCAGGTAGGCTTTCTTAGATCAGCAGTAGAATACAGTTGTAGTCATTCTGTAATAGCGTACATAGTTTTAAGGTATGGCAGGTTGCATTTTTGGCAGGGAGGTATTTAAGATAGCTGCAGTGTTCAGGTCCTTTAAATGCCACAGAGGAATTACTGGCACACATCATGTGCTGTCTGTCTGAAGTGTTGCTGAGTTTATGAGTGTCTTATATAACTATATAAAAGTGATATCACATTGTCCTCCTTCAATTTTCATTTCAGTGTAAAATGTCTGTTATTTTCCATGTTTAAAGTTTTAGTACACAGTTAGGTAAGTAGCCCATAGCAATTAATTAGAAAACTTTTAATTATTAAAATAAATGCATTAAAAGTTATGTTTCTTTAACTGTAACAAGGCTTTTCTTAATTTGCAACACATATAATGAATAATAAATAATGCACAGCAATGCATCCATGAAAAGTACAGCTATATATGCATTAAGTAATGCACAGGCACTTAACCTTGGCAACAACACTTAAATGTAATTGATTCTTAAGGAAAAAAATACTTTAACCCTGTAGCCCATAAAATCCACAATTCCATTTCTTTTGTGCTTCAGACTGCGATAAAACATTGGAAAATTGCCTAATAACAGACTATTTTGTACAATTTACAAAATGAAAAGAACTTTAACATTATGATCTCAGTGATGTGTTTGAACAAGGCATTAATATCATGCTTGTGAATGACCCTTAAATGTTCCATAATATGTATGTATAGACTCCTTTCCATTTTTGCAAGTATAAAAACAATTATTGTTGTTTGTCCATGATAGAGAGAGAGAGATCGAGAGATATGGATTCATACACAAAGAAGCAGTTGACTACACTGAATGTTCATTTTCTTGGCAAAGTGAACTATGATGTTTTTGACTGAGCACACATTTTGCCAAAGGAGTTAATAGGTCATTATTAGGACTGGGAGTATGTTGTCTGAGTGCTAGCAGGTTAAGGTTCGGGTAAGGGCTAGGTAAGTATGTAGTTTTAATGCTGCACTTATGTACTAGTGTGTGGAAAGAATGTGTGAATGTCTTGTGGATTGCTACTATTAAGGAAATGCTTTTTTTTAGAAAGTAGGGTAGAGAGCTGGGGTTAGGGGCATGGACTGGGATCAGAGAAGTTCAAGAGTATGGTGATACAGAGGGGCTTTATCTACATTCCTTTTGGGTCCTAGAATATTTCTTTTTGATTTATGTACCTCTACTCCATGCATTTTGCATTTCAGGTTACATATTGACTGAAATGAATGTGATTGTATATATGTATATATATATATATATATATATATATATATATATATATATATATATATATATATACATATATATATATCATTATCATCATCAGCCCCCTTTTCCCATTTTTTCTACATGGGGTCAGGATATTGTATGAACTGTCACCAACTCTCTCGATTCAGTGCCACACTTCTGCCTTCTTCAACACTCACACCTGACTGTTGCAGATCGTCTTTCACACAATCCATTCACCTCTTTGCTGGACGTCCTTGCTTCCTCTTACCTTTTCCCTGTTTGTCCCAAATCTTCCTCACCAGATTTTCTTCTCCTTTTCTGCACATGTGTCCAAACAACCATAATCTGTTCTCTTTGATCTTTTCTGTAATTGGAGCTACTTTGGCTTCTGCTCTTATATCCTGATTTCTTCATCTTTCCCACAGTATGCATCCTACCACCCTTCTCAGGCATATCATTTCCATCACCTCTAGCTTCTTTAACTGCTCTGCCTTTACTGCCCACATTTCTGTACCATACAATAGTACTCATTGCACCACTGTCTTATACACCTTACTTTTCAGCTTTTTTGGCATTCTTCTGTCATAGACTACACCTGGCGCTCTATGCCATTTGGCTGCAGCCCCTCTGATTCTAGCTTTGAACTCTTCATTCATACTTCCCTTCTCATCAACCACCCCTCCCAGACACTTGAAGCTGTTTACTTGTTGCACTATTTTCCCTTCTATCTCTATTCTCAGCATCTTCTGATTTCCCCAGTTTGCTGCCATTACCAGCGTCTTAACTGTGCTTAGTTTCATCCCATGTGCCTTCAGTTTTGCATTCCATTCTCCTATCCTTTGCACTGAACCCCTGGACTGACACTAATTACTGATCCACTTGTTGGTTAATTATCTTCATTTTTATTGTGGCATCATTTGTGGTTATGGCAGGATACTGCTTAATACTAGTTGCCTATCTGCCACCAAAATATACAAAGAGCTCAATCATCTCTCTCTTCATATAATTTAAGCCAGATCTTTGAAGATTTTTTACTCTCACTTGTGCAATAACTAATTTGCGTGCATGTTTGGGACAAATGGATCTATGACACTTGATGACATCATGAACTCTGGCACCTGAGAGACTGTCGACCATCACTGTATCTTTTCTTAGTCTGGTGTGTGGTGTGTCAGTATGCTTTGGCTACTTTACAGTCTTATTTATACTGTTTTGTTGACCCTTGCTTGTCTTGGAATCCGTAGAGTGTTTGGTAGTTGTGGTGTGATTGTTCTGCTGAGGTCTAGGCACATTAGTATGTTGCCCAGGAGGGTTTGAGAGTGATTTATTGCTACCTCAGTGTATGTACATTTGGTGATAGGCATGTGATGTAGTATTGTAGGTGTGTAATGAGCACTGACAACCTGTCTAGGTGAGTTCCAATATGTAGTTCTATTCTCACAAATGGATTCTGTGTTTAATAACAATAACAAGTTGCCTGTGAGCGTGAGACAGTTCCTACACTGCTGCAGTATAATTCAAACAGGCTGCAACAGAAGGAGTATTGACAGACTGAGGACATCAGTGCTTGGAATTCAGATGGATGTTGATGTGCACAGTAGGTTCTAGATGGTATGCTAGCTGTGATACAAGCATAGCAGCTTAGATGACCATTACAAGATACAGCAATGGTAGTCAGCTGTGATCAGATGAGTAGCACAGTCAAAGTGAAAACAGACAATCATTAACAATGATCATAAAACTTAGCAAGTATTATATACAGTCACAACTTAGGTTATGGGGAGAGGTATTAAAAAAAAACAACTCAGTAACACAGAAGTACAGGTATTGGTGTGATAACAGCAACTCAATGACATAGGGGTACAGACATGGGTGTCACAAAAAACAACTCAGTGACAATGGGTACAGGCATGTACACCACAATCATGTATGCAGGGCTGCAAGCTGCTTCTCTAAGTCCAGCTAATTGAAGTCTAGGTGTCTGATATCCTGAATCTGTAAGATAAAAACAGGCACTCACTAAATACTACACAGACTAGGTTAGCAGTGTTGTGCACATAGCATCTAACATGATAACATCTAAATGTCACTTCAGTAAAATGCAGCATTCTATTAATCATTCCCATAAATAATGTTTGACAAAAGGACTTGACCAGACTGCTGATTCCATCTGATTAGTTTCTGTCACACTGTAACTATTTGCATAAAACAATTATAACTTAGAAGGCCTGGCAAAAGAATACTTAGTTAAAAGCCCTCATCGCTGACAGCGGGATCATTTATTTTTATTTGTATGTTTAAAATGTGCAGACTTACCGCAGTGTATTACTGCCCCCCCCTGCTCTCTGTTGAAGCAGAGGTCACTAAATGCAAATAGTAGTTTGTTATCTAGCTGTGCTTATAGGTACTGCTAGCTACAGAAAAAAAGAATAAAACCAAGTTTTATTTTTCTCAGCTGCAGCATTCTCACTACACCTGACAACTAAGTACTACCAATATTTGCTGTTGTTTGTTCCCGTGAGGTGAAAAATATTTTGGTGGTGCAGTAAGTGGTTGGCAGCCTGCTTAGCATGTTCCTGATATAGCCATCAGATGGATGGTAGTTAGTATGGTAAATGTCTGTCTGACGTCTTTTCTTGATATCCCTTAGATGGTTAGATAGTATTGTAAATGTTTATGAGCCCTCTTGGCATAGTCATGATACCCATAAAATGGTTAAGTAAAATGGAAAATGATTGGGCACCTTCATAGCATGTGCCCGATACCCTTTTAGGTGGTTAGGTGGTATGGCATTAGCATGTGCCCGATACCCTTTAGATGGTTAGGTGATATGGTAGTTGTCTTGAAGCCTTCTTGGCGTACTTGTCTGGACTGATGACAGTATAAAGAGACCACCTGAATAAATTAGACTTAGCCAAGTCTATATTACACCTTATTTTTAGTAATCTACCCTCATTCATGTTGTGCCACAGGAGACATAGGTGAAAGAGAGAAGTGACCAGTTATTGTTGTGGTGGGGCCATATGCTTATAAAACTGTGGGTGGGGTACCTAAACATAGTTAAATCCACCTTATCTTTTTTCCATTTAATTGTTGGAGTCCTTACTTTCATTATAGAGACTAGGTAACTTCATACTGTTTGACTTTTGCCTTTAATTAGGAAGCCCCATCACCTTCTCAGTGATGGAATTACCATCTGTCAGTTTATTAAACATGGGTGATGCCATCCTGGCATGATCTTATTCCTATGATGGGGCCTTTGTGGTACAACTTAATCTGTTAGGGGAACTTAATGATTTATTAATTCACAACCTATCACATTTATTTATTTTATTAATTTATTACAATTTGATGACCTGGATAGTCCACTGGGCCTGGAAGAGCCTGTTTTCAGTGGTGGCCCGGGGAGAAAAGTTCCACAGGATATAAACAATTTTACATTAGTTATACAAAAGTAAAGAAAGTAGTAGAACAGTGAAAAATACAGAGATAATATTCAATTTGTTAAAAAAGACATAACATTTGTAATCCTAGGTAATGATTTACAAAAGTGAGATTCATGTAGTCTAAACATATTAAAAGTACAGGCATTTCAGATGAAAAAACATGTAAGTGAAACATTTATGTACAGATAAAAAACACGCTTTTTTTGGAAGTTAGAAATATAAGGACAGGACAGAGAGAAGAAGGAGAGGTGGGAGAGGTAAAAGGTGGTATATAGTGGAGAAAGGGAGTGGGTTGGGGAAGTTTATGAGGTATAGGGTAGGAGAGGAAGTAGAGGCAAAGTTTAAGAGAGCACAGTGATAGAAGGTTGCAGTATATAGTGCATGGGAGATGGTGTTAAAGAGTTTATGTGGGAGGGGTACAGGAACATTCCCACTTTGAAAGGAGGTGAGATTGCAGAAGAGTTTTGAAGTTTGAGTGGCTCTGAGTATTTCAAAGGGTGGCAGGGAGAGAATTCCAGAGTTTAGCTAGGGAGCAGGATAATAGTAGGTGACCAGGGGGTCAACGAGGCTTATATATGTTTAGAAGATTTTTTGATCTTAAAGAGCAGTTGGGAATGTAGGGGGTTAATGAGGTGGACAGAGAAGGATAACGAGAAGGTTTGAATATGAGCTTGTGAGCAGTAATAAGTCTAAGGAGTTTGAGGTAGTTAGGAAGTTCAAGCCATTTCAGGGAGTGGAGAGAGAGACAGTGATGCGATGAGTTTCTGGAGTTGGTGGCAAATTGGGAGATTTTTATTGTAACAGGCTTCCAAGTTGGCCTGTAAGCCTAGCTGAAGATTAATGAATAGGGGGGGGTGCCATTTCTGTAAGATGATAGGACACAGGGATCTTAAATGGCCATTGCTCTCCATGGTAAGATACTTGCTGTAGTAGCACATCTACTTTATATGGTTATTAGGGTACCACCTGTCCTTCTTGGGGAGCAATAGTCTTACTTATTGTCATGGTAAAACTGCTTGGCTTCATGTAAGTTTGTTTTACTTTGGTTGCTAATGTCTTACTTATATAAAATTGTTTTTTTTTCCCTTTTTCTTCTTTTTTTATTCTAGTGTTACTTCTGATTTAGTCTCTATCACACCTAATTGTGCTGTGAAATGCTTTGCATTAGCCTGAGATGCTGCAGACACTGACAATCTTTTCGTTTCAGTGCAAATTGATTTTTTGTGAATTAATTGTTTGGCCTCTGTCAGGCACACTTCAACATGACAGAATAGGGAGTTCACTTATGGCTTTAGTAATAAGCTTGATAGTTTTCATTAAGTAGAACACAAAGCTGTATTTAGGATGTTATACTGGGATTAGGACAATAGATCATGAAGTATGTATGTTATTGATCTAATATTTATTGAACTTTTTCCTGTTTTTTGCACTTATTCACAGGAAAACAAATATTTATTGGGGCTAAAGGGAAGTCTGTATGAACTTTATTATATAGCTGAATGCTCTTTAAAGGTGCTAGCAGAATTTGTGCCATACATGCTGAAAAAAGTAAAACTTTGTAAACTGCTCTGAATGGCTGCTAATGTTGCTTCATTCTATTACCTTGTCAAGCATTGCTTAGACTTTGTATATGCTGGGCACATTGGGGGAGATAGTGTTGTACTCTGTTTAATACATATGTGTTGCTTTACTTCTCAAGTTTATTTCAGTAATTTAAGTGCCCCCTTGATAAAATGGGAGTCAGAATTATCTGACTGTTATTTTTAACTAAATGGTAATTTAACTGGATGAAATTTGCAAAAGAAAATCATATCCTATGATCCTGAATGCAGAATACTTCTGTTTTCTTCCTGGGCATAAGTGTTAAAATGCAAGAGCAGGGTGTATCTAGCAAATAGAGTGCATACATTGATTTGTAAGATCTTTTCCCTATTTTGGGTTTTAAACATTTTTGCTAATGTCACACATTTCTTCATTTGAAACAATGCATCTTCTCAATTGGGTTTGCAACCAAATAAGCTGCATTTGCAAGTTTCATAACTTTTTTTGCTGATTATGTTTGTAACTTATTAAGAAAATATCTGTCAGTTATAGGTTATAGCTGATTGCTTTATATAGTTGAACCCTAGGTGCCTGGAAAATTAAAAAAAAAATCCTTGGTAACCAAGACAGTTGCAAATCTTCTAACTCCATAGTCTCTAGGCCTTAGAAACTGGTATCCACTCACCGGTATTTTCCAAGTTCTGGGTAGATAAGGACCCGAGTATATTCGCTACAGTTATGCATGAATCTTTTAAGTTAAGCTCTAAATATATCCCCTTCAAAAAACTGGTCTACACGCAACTTATGATTGTAAATAATGCATATTTAACCCCAGCAATTATTAATAAATTTCAACCTAACTCACCAGCCTCATGCTCATTTTGTAAGAAGCATGTAGCTGACATATACCATATCTTCTGGAGTTGTAAATGTGTGTACAAACTGTGGTGTGCCCTAAGAGTGATCCTGGGAAAGATGGGTTACAAGAAATCAACACTTTCATGGCAGTATGCTCTACTGCATATACCTCCAGCTGGTATTTCTAAGTCACAACATAGGGTGTTGATTTCCATATTCATTTTATTAAATATTATATCTCTCTCCATTGGAAGAACCAAGCAATAATGTCATGGGTAGGTTTAAGAGAATTAGTTTTTAGACATATAAAGGCTCAGAAATTCCTCTTTTATAAAGGGAATCGTAAGTACCATTCTGAAAACTTTTGGAGTTCATTTTTTGCACATTTAGTAACCTGAAATGCTATGTTGTAATCTTTCTATGTATCATGCATTTACTTTTATACCATTGCATTTATAATGGTTGTTGTGTTTGGGCTATGAACAATTGTATATACTTGTTTTCTTTGTTAACTTGAGGTGTGTGAATTTTTTGTGTTTTTGTTTATGTGTTTTTGAAAAGGAAATAAAATAAAAAAAATTAAAAAAAAAAAAAAGAAACTGGTATCCATTGATGTAACAAAACAAAGCCTTGTCTATTGCCACAGGCATGTATGCTAATCATAACACAGTGCTAATATGGTCTCTCAGAAATCTCTCTGAAATAGAAGCTCATTTGCCCTTCACACTTGGACTGTTACAAAGGCAAGAAGGACTGTCACAAGGAGAGACAACAGATCAATAGAAATCAATTTGTATGTCTGTTAGGTAATAACAGGCTCAAATAACATGCTTGGAAGCCTCCTTAATTTGTCATAATACAACAGAAGGAAAACTGAACAAGATTATCTAGTCTTATCATGGTAATCCTTCTTTGTGGCAGGTAAAAATAGAAGGATATTAATCTAATTTGGAGACAAGTTACGTAGCTCTCTGGCTGCATTGCCATGTGGATTACATAGCAAATCAACTTAAAAAAAAACAGAGAGCTATATTTCTTACAAACAAGGAAGGATGTGCATAACAGGCTGAGGATAAGAAATGGAAAAACAGGATTTATTTTCTTATTATTCATGCATGCAGTAGCCCAAAGTGCTTTACAGGCAGCAAAAAGCGAACAACATTGTAGTGACTGACATTTTATTGCTGATCAACAACTTTAGCTAATTCTGTCAGCTTGTTTTCTGGGAAGGAAAATACAGCTTGGAAAGTCCCACTGCTCTTGCATAAGGTGCTTTCAGTTCTGCTGATTTTATATGGAAGACATTATTAATATTATTTTTAGGACAATACAGGGGCAGAAGGAGCTTACAATAAATATCTTATCAGTACTTCAGGTTTATTGGAGTGCTTAAAACTAGAGCCTTACAATGTTTAAATAAAACATGATTTTGTACATAAGCAAATATACTGAAAAACTACACAATGAATGAAAAAAAATGGACACATACAAAAACAAATTGTCAGTCATCTGTACACAGAAGCAAATTAGATAATAACTGTACAAGGCAGTGTAGCGGTATAAAGAAAAGTTTATCATCACTGAATGAAATACTGTTAGCATTATAACCACTTTTGGCTAATAGAAAGGTACCTGAAACCTAATGAGAAAGCTAGAAGGATGACTCACACTCATGGCTACTGTACTCGTGTGACATCCCTCATAACATGAGCCTAATATCAGCGTGGGGCTAATCCCATGACTGTCTGCATCATTAGTACATGTGTGACCACCTGAAGTATCATTTCACCTTGATAATTCAGGCTGACAGCTAAGTACTGAACAGAGGAGGATACATAATCAGTAGTTATGCCCCAGCCCATACATTAGAAACAAAACTGCCTTTAAGGAATTATTCTTGAAGTCATGCTGGCTGTTAGACATTTCATCTGTCAGTGTCACTCTATAGCTACTTAAGTATGGAATGTAATAAAAGTTTTTTACTCATGGTGTATTTTATTTTATTTCATTTAATTATTTGCTAACTGTCTCATGTGGCTGATCCTTAAGGGCATTTTACAGACTTAACCTTGGGGCAAGAACAAAGACTATATACAGTTTCAGTTTTTAAGAGTAGCCAGTCAGTTGCAATATCATTGGATGGGGACTAGAGTACTCTGCAAAGTCCACACAGGCAGAAGGAGAGCAAGCACACACACTGCTGACAGCACCCAGAAGGCAAAACTGAACCTTGAATTCTGTGAGGCAGTAACAGTATCTTTTGCCCCATTAAGCCTTCCAATCTAAGCATGTACATCTGCAATTTTAGGATTGACTGAATGCTTGAGTAAAACTGAAGGTGATTGAAACATGATTTGAAAGTGTTATTCACTCATGAAAGTAAAAAACCTCCTGGTAGCCTGTTGATATCACTCCAACAACAGTATAGTTAAAACCAATGTATAGCTTTAAATTTGCATTTTAGCACTTTTAGAGTTTTTTAATAAATGTTTTTTTAGTGTTTCCTGAAACAGACTGAGGTTTCGCTAGCTTGTTGATATCTATCAGTCAGTTGTAATACACTTTCCATCACTCATTTTATGAAGTAGAGTTGACATTTCCATTGCAAGGTATTGACTGGTAATCCCCTCTGCTGAACTGTATGGCCTTTTGCCAGCTAAACTGCACGTTATGAAATTTCAAATAATTCTTTATTATATGTATTCTTGGACACCTGCAACTGAATATTATGTAGTACATGGAACATTCTGATTAAACTCTAAAATTAGAAAAAAGCTAAGCTTGTTATGCTCTTCTGTGACATAAAGGATTATGATTGGGTTTCTGAACATAACAAACATTCATGTCTTCAAAACACAGATGTCAAGAAATTCACCTTAAGAGCAATGGTTGAGGCATAAATCTTGACATCCATGTTGAGCACAGATAATAAGGGCTATGATCTGTGAAACCTGATCATAATTCCTTGTAGTGCATGCAGCTTTGCTTCTCTATGTACTGCGAGTTACAGCAACAAGAGCGTAGGAGAGGAGAATGTTTTATATGTTTTCAAAGCTGATAAAGCACTTACTTATCTCAAACAGACAGTAAGCAGAAATGAAATATCCATTTGAACAGCTTTAAAAGATGTTACACATTGTTACACACTTTGTTCTGCCACACCTTCTATTTGAAAGTATGACAGAGCAAATTACCTAACAGCTTTCAAAGCTGCTTTACTTCCTGCTACTGCTCTCTGCTGACTGGAAATGTCCAATGTTAAGCATTAGTGTGAGACCTGAGTTTAACAGCATCAAGAGTTACTTAACAAATGATTGTTAAGCATCTTTCTGATGTCAGACAGCTACTTATCAAGCTTATCTTCTTTTCAGCTTTTGGAGTGTAATTGCAACATCCCATGCGGTACATATTATGTAATGCATATTTCAAAATTTCTGTGTTCTAGTTGTGTATTAGTGCATGAAAGTAAGCCACCAGAGGAAAGTGTCATGATGCGAGCAATCACATACTGAGTAACTGAGATGTAGGCAATCACATACTGAGCAACTGTGATGTGAGCAATCACATTCTGCTCAAATGTGATGTCAGCAGTCACAAGCTAAGAAACTATGATGTGAGCAATTGCATACCGTTCAATTGTGATATTAGCTATTATATACTGAGCAACTGTGATGTGAGCAATTGAATATTGCACAACTGTGATGTCAGGAATTGCATAATGAACCACTGTGATGTCAACAATTGCATATAGAGCAACTATGATGTGAGCAATTGCATATTAAGCAAGAGTGTTATCAACAATTCTGTACTTAGATAGTATGACATGAGCAATCATATACTCAGCAATTGTGATGTGAGCAATTACATATTGTGCAACTGTGATGTCAGGAATTGCATAATGAACTGCTGTGATGTCAACAATTGCATATACAGCAACTATGATGGGAGCAATTACATATTAAGCAATAGTGTTATCAACAGTTCTGTACTGAGATACTATGATGTGAGCAATCATATACTGAGCAACTATTATGTGAGCAATCACATACTGAGCTGCTCTGATATGAATAATCGGATCCCCTTCAGTTAACCGAAATGCCACAATGCCGAAACACAAATCACCGACACCAACAGACCGACAACACAAAATACCGACAATACACACAACCATACATGCACTAACCGTAACCCAAACCCTAACCCTAAGGTCCGACACAACCGCACACTTACCCTACCTGCACCCTAACCCTAACTCACTTAACCCACCCCTAAACCCACAGTCCGTCACTATCGCACACACCCTACCTGCACCCTAACCCTAACTCACTTAACCCACCCCTAAACCCACAGTCCGTCACTATCGCACACACACCCTACCTGTACCCTAACCCTAACTCACTTAACCCACCCCTAAACCCACAGTCCCTCACTATCGCACACTTACCTGTCCGCTCCCTAACACTAAATCCCTCACTCTATCGCACACTTACCGAGTCCGTCGGGTTCTCACCTTGTCGGTCATCTGCATTGTCGGTGATTTTGGCCCGTCGGATTCCTTGTCGGTCTAGTGAGCTTTCGGGCATCTAAAGGTGATCCGAATAATCACATACTGAGCATCTGTAAGATGAGCAGTTGCATACTGAGTACTGTGATGTCAGCAATTACAATTTCAACAGCTGTTGTGTGCAATCATACACTCAACAATTGTGATATGAGTAACTGCATACTGTATGAGTATAATATGAGCGATTACATACAAATAACTGTGATGTCATCAATGCCATACTCAGCAGCTGTGATATGTGTAACAGTCACAGACTGAGCTACTGTGATGTGAACAATCACTTAATAAGCAACTATGATGTGTGAAATTTTGTATTGAGCAACTCTGATGAGAGCAATCACATACAGTACTATTCTGATGTGAGCAGCCTTGAAATTAGCTAATGAGATGTGAGCTATCACATGCAAAACAACTGTAATTTGAGCAGACATACACTGAGCAACTGAGATTCAAGCACTCACATACTGAGCAACTGAGATCTGAGCAGCCACATAATAAACACCTGTAACACAAACATTTTTGTACTGAGAAACTGGTATGGGAGCAATCACATACATGTAATATGCCCCAACGTACCCATGTCTGGCTGTGGCACTGCGGCTGCTGACTGTCCCGGGCATTGGCTATCATCATCAGCAGGCTCAGATGATTCTCTGACATCAGGCCTGCATACATCCATGATGAATGATCCATACACTGAATTGCCTGTGAAAATAGACACTCCCACTTGTCTGCTGTAGCCTTGAAATACCTGTAGGGATATGACTGTATTCAAATTTGAGAGGTTAAGGCTATGGCTACATTATGCATGCATAAGCATATCCATCTAGGGAGTCACCCACAGACACCTGTGGTGATGGATAAAGTTCCAGTGAAGTTCTATAGCAATTTGCAGGCCTCCACTGGGTATGAGCAATTGGCCAGTGACCCTAGACACAGATGCATGGCACTACTCCATGTCTGTGGCCATGGTTTGAGTTTGTGGTCCCCCACCTTTAGCCATCCTCTCCCATGCAAGCTCAGTTGCCTAGCCCCGGGCTTAGTACACCATATCAATGACTCTATGGTGCAGCTGTGGTGCAGCTTTATTATGGCCAGTGACAGTAGTGACATCAACAGCAGTGCAGACAATAGGTACAGGGACATGAAAATGTGCCACTTCAGCCTTCTTAGCCAATGGGATGAGGAGGTTAAGGAAAGTGCAGAACATGTTTACAGTACTTACTCATGACTGATGGTTAATTGTGATTATTTAGACATAACTGTTCAGCAATATGTGGGACATGTGACTCATTGACATCCTTCCTGTTCTTTTATGTTTTACAGCTTTTGGTAGAATTGAGCATAACAAATTGACCAACTGGAGGAGTATTAAGCATTTCTCCATGTGCAGTGGTACATATAATATACCAGTGATGTTAGAGCTGTACATTTTGCATACCTGAAAAAATGTTTATTTTTGCATTGATGTTGCTTAGTTTGAACATTGCATACTGCTACAATATACATACTGACATATACATATAACTTGGCGATTGAAGCTGACCACTTTTACCACCCATCCTAACTCTGGGAAGTGGTGAAGATAATTGGCCTGATGGTGGATATTCTTCAGCCATACCTGGCTTCAGTCTGAGCAGCACACCTGAGTGTTTACACCTTTTCATTACAATGACCCCTGTCAGTCATGCATGGTGCACTGAAATGCCTGCCCATCACCATTCTTCCATTGTCCATCCAAAAACCTCCGCCACTGCCAGCTATACCAGGCATGCCAAGGTCAAGCATCTGATAGGCTGCCATTTGTTGTGTAATAGTGGATACCTCCCCCTCCTTGACTGTTGCCTGTATTTATGATATATTTTTGTCTTCTATGGTTGTGTCCCAAAGGCATGGTCACCACTATGTCAGGCATGGTTCTGTCTGGTAGGTCATATCTGTCACCTGATTGTAGCTCCCTTGGGCATAACATGTGACATGAGGGGGTTTGCTTGCCAAGGCCTCTGTTGTTAGTCTTTGTAAGACATGCATTGTTCACATGGTGTGTGTACAATGGGTCAGCTTAGGCAGCATGTGATCTCTGCCTTTGTGGTACAGTACTTGATGTATATCCTATGGTCAGACAGATGTATTGTGTTGTTTGTCACTGAATATGAGCCAATATTTTACTCCTCTAGAGGCCATTATGCCGCACCCTAGTGA
The DNA here is from genome assembly GCF_019279795.1 of Protopterus annectens. Taxonomy (NCBI): domain Eukaryota; kingdom Metazoa; phylum Chordata; order Ceratodontiformes; family Protopteridae; genus Protopterus; species Protopterus annectens. The sequence continues at coordinate 768,027,898 of NC_056733.1, forward strand.
TTCTTGTTTTGTCTTTTGTTTCCCTCTTTACTGCTTTCATTTTTCCTCTTTTCTGTTGGTTGTTGTTTTATTTCTTTACATTAATATTCATATTTTATGCAGTGTGTGTCATAGTTGTGCATTTGGTCTGTTAGTGGGCAGTTCACTTAGCCACCTGCCTTGGCATTACATGCCAGATCTCCAGTTGCCCAAAGACCAGCCTTAATGTTGGTTGATATACATCATCCAGTGTGAAGTGACCAAGAGAGTTCCCTGATGGTTTCCAGTGAACTTTCACCAGTTGGTGCACAGGCTGCCCATCAGGGGATGTCACTGGTTGGTCATGATATGGCACTTAGCAGGAGTTGGAAGGTCTGGTGACAGCATAGATGGAGTGGCTTTTGCCTGGATTGATCACTTGGGTCACTTCTTCCTGCAACTGGCAGAATTGCACTACTGATTGATTCTGAGCAGCAGGCCACCAGTCACTGGACCCTGGGTGGTCACAGAAGTGGCAGCAGGCCACCAGTCACTGGACCCTGGGTGGTTACAGAAGTGACTGACTGTTGGCTGATTGTGGCACTGGACAGCACTGTATTCAGCTGTTACCCACTGTATCCCCCACCATGGTGCACTCCTTCCTTATATTTCACTTCCCTATCCAGTTTGTAATTAAGACTTTTCATCCCCAAATGTCCTCCTCTGTCTACCTGTCTCTCTTTTATGTGTTCCCCTATTTGTGTTGTCGCATCCTCTGTTGGCCTTTGTCTTTTGTGTTTATTTGGCCCTACTGCTAACCCTATACCCTCTTTTCTGCCCATACCTTCCCTGTGCTACCTTCATCTGTACCATCCTTGGCAAAAAAGAAAAAAAGGTGTCTGTCCACCAAAGAATATCCTTTCCTTCATGTCCCATTCTTGTCTTTCCTTCCTATTGCCCTTCTTTCTGTTGCTCTGCTTTCTCTTTTCCATTCTAATAGCCCAATACACACTTTTCTTTCCCACTAACAACAGTTAATTACTGAAGACTTTGCTGTGCAGCCCTTATCAGGGCTCTCTGCTGTGATGGTAGTGGTGCATCGTCACATGGGTGAACATGCATTATCATGTGCATAGTGCACGTATACTATTGGGCTAAGTAGGTCATGTGACCTATGTCATGCAGTGCTGGTCATTACACTAACTCTGGGATTTCCATTAGAAAAGTACCTAATTAGTGTAACTTTGTCTTGCAATGTTGCACCTAATACATAATTAGTGACAACAGTGAAGGCCGTGAGCTGTTAAGGAGCTGCTTCCTGTGGTACATTGTTTGATTCTCTCAGCCTCTGTTGTTTAAATGTGTGCCTCGATTCTTTTAACCTTACAGTCCTTTCAGGCTGAGTGTGAAGAAGATCCATGTGGGGCAGAGCTCTAACCTGGTTAACAAATGCAAACAAACAAACAAATACATAAATCAATAACTAAGTTTCAGGCTCCACTGCACTACTTTGACTGTGCTCTTTTGTCATTATGCAGCCACATAAGTGATATTCCTGAATCTCAGCTATAGATTTTTGCTTTGAAATTTAGGTGGAACCCAGGATTCAATAATGCCTACACTAAGTGTACACTGAGTGTACACCATTTTGAGTGAACAGATAATACACAGACATAACTCACACCTTCTTCCTCCTAATTTTAGTTTTCCTATTGGTTATCTTGCAGCATTAAATACTGACAGGGATTCATAAAGGTTGCAACAAAGTGTAGACTACATGTACACTTAGTGTAATCTTTCTGCATGACTAGAAAGCACAAAAAATGTGGTAGGGATGTTCTTCAATATATAATGCGTACACTTAGTGTAGGTGTTATTGAATCGCATAGATTATTTTCGGAAAAGACACACACACATATATATATATATATATATATATATATATATATATATATATATATATATATATATATAAACATATCTATATTTATCTCTCTCTCTCTCTCTCTCTCTATATATATATATATATATATATATATGGATTCCATACATTTGGTCGAATTACACTTAGTCGAAAATGATTCCAGGCATTTCACTTCAATGGAAGCTCACTTGACTGAAAGTTTACTTGGTCGAAGTTCATTTGGTCGAAAATGGAATATAGCCCCTGCCCCACTGCAGTGCAATCCTGGAGTGAGAATATTAAATAAGGACGTAGCCCCCCACATTATGCCAATAACTTTTACTAAAGATATATATATATATATATATATATATATATATATATATATATATATATATATATATATATAGATATCAATGCATTTCTAATGGATATACCTTCCTATAATAGGGAATACATTAAAATTATGTGGGGGGGCTATGCCCCCCGCACCCCCCTTATTTAATATTCTCACTCATAGGTTCATAGGTTCATAGGTTCATACTAGGCTATCTGCCCTAGGGCATTTATAAGCCTAGTTAGAGTGTGTTTGGCTTTCGCCACCCATTTTAAATTAATTTTGCTATGCCCTTTTTCGAGGTTAGTATACTGTACCTCTGTCTAACAGTGACACAGAAGTGATACCCGGGGTAAACCTACGATCTCCCATCCACTCATCAAGATTCCTCTTGAAGAGAGTCAATGAGGGACTCTGCCTAACCTGGACTGGGATTTTATTCCAGAGTGAAGGGAGCCTCTGGGTTATGAATCTGTCCCTCCAGCATGTCCTATTTATTTCAGTGCTGAGGTTCAAGTCTCTCGAGCACATAGCTCAATGGGATTTGGATTTTCTGAGGTGCAGCATGTCCATTAATTCAGGGTTGGACATGGCTTTATACGTCAGGCACAGATCGCCTCTGAGCAGGCGGTATGCCACTGAGTAGAGCTGGAGTTTCTTTAACCAGGCAGCATATGGCATCTGTATGAGCCCTTTGATCCTCTTGGTGAGGTACTTTTGAGGTCTTTCCAGTTGCTGCAGGTGTCTGGTAAGGTACATCCCAAAAGGGGCATTGTACTCAATTATGGGCCTGATGAGGGATGAGTAAAGAGGCACAATGACCTCCCTGATCTAGATGTGAATCCCTTCATGATTAGGTGGGCTATATAAAATGTTTTTCTAACCACTTTGGCCACGTGGTTGTCAAATGAGAGATTGCTATCAACTTGGGTCCCCAGGTCCCTAATTACTTCTTCCATACTTAATGGATTACCACCTATGTGGTAATTTGTGGGCACTTTGTTTTGCCAAAGGGATGACTATACACTTTTGGCGTTTAGCTTGAGGCCATGGCTCTGGCACCAGTTGTCTGTTTCTATGAGGCCCTTTTGGAGGATGCTTGTGTCGGCTGGAGAGTCGATTATGGCGCCCAGTTTGCAGTCATCTGCGAACTTGGTCAGCCACAGTCCTTCCATGTTGGCCTGTACCTCCGAGAAATATATACCGAACAAGAGAGGTCCCAGGACTGAGCCGTGTGGGACGCCACTTGTAACTGGTTTGGAGTCTGACAGCAATTCTAACCATGTGGGTTCTGTCCTTGAGCCAGTTTGCAACCCGTCTAGTGACATAGGGTTGCACTGCAGTGGGACAGGGGCTATATTCTATTTTTGACCAAATGAACTTCGACCAAATGAGCTTTCAGTCAAGTGAGCTTTCAGTGAAGTGCAATGCCTGGTATCATTTTCGACTAAGTGTAATTCGACCAAATGTATGGAATCCATATATATATATATATATATATATATATATATATATATGTATATGTATATATATATATATATATATATATATATATATATATATATATATATACTCATCTCTCTCTTGAAGTTAAAAAAATTGCTGCATTTATCTGAATTAATGTTTGAAAAGACTGTTACAGATTTGGCAAGAAATAAAACTGCAGCATGTGATACAGCTGTACATAAGATTCAATTTATTTTTTATAATTGCTGAATTTATTTTGGATGTTCTTACTGAAAGGCTATGAAGCCTAAACAAAGCCCTGTCATCATACTCAGTCTGCTAAGGGGTGATCTGTGTCTGGCACACAAGGCACCCTCTGATCCAATACTGATTTATTTATTGCACATCAGCAAGTCAAATGGTATCAGAAATAGTCTCGGGACATATACCTTTTCTGTAACATCAACAGAACAGTTTGGAGCGACGGGTAATATCTTCCACAGGATGCCACTGCTCTGGAACAGACTCCTCATCCACATAAAAAAGTTTATCCCTGCCCATATTCAAGCTCAACTTGTATCTAGGGATGGGAAACAACAAATGTACCCCAGAACTGCCCCCTGTACTATTAATGGACAGAGGCCGCTCCTAAATGCTTTATCCTATGCATGTATCCCCTGAAATTATATATTATTCTCATTAATGTTAATATATAATTATCAACCATGGGATGGGCAAGGCCAGGCTGTAACTAAATGGAATAGGTTAATTTGAGCATAAAATGGGAAACTGGCTAGGCTTAAAATGGCTCTTGAGGGCAGCTAGCCTAGTACTTACATATGAACCTATGTAATAATAGCACAGCATTGCATTTTATAGTAAACTGTAAATATTTATGGGTCATACCTCTCAACCTCTAAGAGCAAGAAACCTGGACCAAACAATATAAAATGGGGTGACAAAGCTGCCAAAATAGGGACAATTTTAAATACTGCTCATACAAACTTAAAAAGTTGATAGAATAACACATGTTGCATTAGCATGAATTTTCTGAAAAATATGAAGTCTGAAACTCAAATATCTGATATTATTTTCTGACTTCAATTCTCAATGATTTGCCTTTGTTTTGCTAGAAAATCAAAATTTTATAAGAAACAGACCAAAAACATGGGGCAAAAATGTGGACATTCTGTGAAAATCTGTACAATTGAGAGGTATGCATGGGTACTCTAATGGATCGCAAAGTGACACATTATTTGGCCTAAAGTAGGATAAAATACTGTTTATAAGCTACTTTTTAGCAAATATTAATAAACTGTTGGCAATGTTTTTTTTATTCCATATCAAACATCCATTTTGCCAGTTTATGATCACAGGTTCTGTCAGGAAACAAAATTAAAAGTTTATATAGCGTATTTAACACAAACATCAGTATTTCATGCCTTTAACTCATTGCTAATTAACAATATAAAGGCAAACAAACAAAGCAGAAATCATATTTTAGTCAATAAGTACATTTCAAGGAAAAACTGTATTTAACAATGCATAAATGAACTGGATGTAAACTTTAATATCATATGCTTTAATACAAGGATTATAACAACCAAAAGCCTTAAGAAAGTGCTTTGTCAGGCTCATACGTCATCCTTCATTGCTTGGCCAGTCAGGGCTGCAATAACCTGCCTGGAAAAATATTTAGTGCAAGAGGCAAGAAAGAGTTATGGATTGTGTTGGTTATGTCTATTGATTCAAACTATTCCAGCATAATATATTAATCAGTCAATAAGACAGTTAATAGATAAATCAGCATTTTATGTCTTTATTACATTATGAACCATAATATGCTGACTGTATACTAAGTGCTAGAAAACATTTCAAAGCACTTAATGTGCATCCTAGAGGGAGGAAGGAGGAGGGATACAACACAGTTTTCATTGAGTGTTAAAAGCCAAAGTCTACTTTAAAAATTTTGTTAAGTACAAGGTCATTGTCATTCTTGATGAAAAATGGATAGAATACAAGGAAGTTTACTGGATCTGCAATGCTGGACTCAAAAGCTCTATATTAAAAAAAAGTAAAACATCTTTTCTAGGACATAAATAATAAATGATCAGAGATAATATGCATATAATATTTATGTAACTATACACACACAATATATATATATATATATATATATATATATATATATATGTATACATATACATAATGCAGTGACTTTACTGACAAAAGTCATAATTTAGAATGTCAGGCAGTATAACTGAGGATAGGAGAGGTGAAGATTCATATATTTCTACAATACTAGCAATGTTGTTTAGAAGCTTTAACAGATTTGAATCATAAACTTGAAAAACAATTCCCTGTTTTTGCAGATACATGTGCAGGTGCAAAAAAACTGGTTTCCTTCACACTGCGGCCAGAATGCTAATTAAACTATTATGCAAATAGTTGCAAACATATACAACCTACCTATATAGTAATATATTATTTATTTATTTATTTAAATTTGTTGACCGGGAGTGTCCGACTGGACGTAGGTCCATTTTCAGCAGAGGCCCGGGGAGAAAAGCTCCACAGTTAAAATCAACAGACAGTATATACATTGGATTACATAGTGAATAACAATTTACATAGCAATTACTTATAACATATTTCCAGATGAAGAACATAGTACATCAGTAGACAACTAGAATCTTTATCTGTGAAGTGCATACCAGACATTAACAAATGTTACAAGAAGAAGCAGTTTGTGCTGTATAATAAGTACTGGTTTATGAGCATCTGAGCTTGCTATAATCAAGGTAGTTAGTGGAGTGGAAAGAAAAAGGTTGGATGGGGTGGATGATATTAGAGTGGGAGTTGCAAGGGCATAGCCAGCATGTTTTTAGTTGCGCTTTTAGCAAAGTTTTGAAGTGGGTGCATGATGGTTTGGAGATAATTGTGGGTGGGAGTGAGTTCCATAATTTGGCTATGGCGCAAGAGAATAGTGCTTCACCAGCAGAGTTATTGGCCTTTGTGATCTGCAAGTGATTTTTGCTGCTGGATCTTAGTGGTCTGGCGGTGCGATAGGGTTGGAGTAGATTCTGGAGGGATGGGACATTTAGTGGATGGTTTACTAGTTTGTGGGCGAGTTAGAGTTGATACCACTGAAGGAGGTGAGGAAGGTCAAGCCAGCCCAGTTCAGCAAGTGAGAGACAGTGGTGACTACGGTAGGATGCCCCTGTGGTGAATTTGGCGATTTTGTTGTAGCAGGTCTCTAGCTTGTTTAGATCACATTGCCTTAGGTTGGTATATATTGGAGAGGCATAAAGTAGGGTGGAGATAAGGTGGGAATTTGCTATTGAAATCTTTGCTGCTTTGGTGAGAAATTGCTTATTTCTGTATAATGCTCCTAGTTTTTTGTGGACTTTTTTTATAGTCATGGATATGTGAATGTCAAATTTTAGTTTATTGTCTATTTCCACTCCTAGCAATTTGGTGTGTTCAGTTGGGTATATAGTGGTGTTGTCTTTTGCCGTGATGTTGAAGTGAGAGTTGTTTTGAGTATGTTTGGTGGGTTGGAAGATGAGTAGTTTAGTTTTGTTTGGGTTGAGTATTAATCGGGCATCGGATAACCATGTTTCAACAGAGGAAAAGGCTTCCTGTGTGACTTTTTGTAGTTTTGGTAGGGACTGGGCTGAGCAGATGATGGTCGAGTCATCTGCGTATTGTATGAGTGTGCCATGTTTGCTGGCAGAGGCTAGATTATTGATGTAAACAGAGAAGAGTAGGGGTCCAAGGATGGATCCTTGGGGAACCCCTATGGAGACAGGTAGTTGGGGAGATATGTCATTCTGCCATACAACGGATTGTTGGCGGTCAGACAGGTAACTCTGAAACCAGTTGGTGACCGATTGTGAGAAGGATAGGTTATTGAGGACAGAGATAAGTTGTTTGTGTGGGACCATGTCAAATGCTTTAGATAGGTCTAGGAAAGTAGCAGAGGAGAAGTAGCCATTGTTTTTATGCTGAAGGACAGTGTTAGTAAAGGAGAGTAAGGCAGTGGTGGTGCTATGGTTTGGTCGGAAACCATGCTGAGTACTGGAAAGGAGGTTGCTAGTAAGGAAGTAGTCTGAGACCTGACAGTGTATGCATCTCTCTAGTATTTTGGAGAGTGGAGAGAGAATAGCTATGGGATGGTAATTGGTTAGTTCTGTGGAGGGTCCACCTTTGTGGAGGGGAATTATATGTGATACTTTCCACAGTGTGGGAACGTAACTTTCTGACAGAGATCGGTTAATCAAGATGGATACTGGGTAGGCCAGAGCATCAGCTGCGATTTGTAGGTATTCACTTGGGAGGCTGTCTCCTGCTAATTTGGTGGGTTTAAGTTTAGTTAAGAGTTTTTTTATGTTGGAGGTAGGTACAGGAGAAAAAGAGAAGGCAGTGGGGAGATTACTAGTTGAAGGTGTGGGTTGCAGGGGAGGGGGGTTGTGTTGTTTAGCTAGTGATAGTATGGTTTGGGTGAAGTGTGTGTTGAATGAGGAAGCAATATTTTCTGAGGAGTGAGGGATGTTAGGAGGGGGGGGTACTGACTTTACCTGGGTGGAGGATGGAGTTTATGGAGGACCAGAACTGTTTGGGGCTGTGTTGTGAGGAGTCTAGGGCAGACTGGTAGTATTGGGATTTGTCCTGTTTTATCAGCTTTTTGACTCTATTGCGTAGTTCTAGGAATTTCTGTCTAGCTGAGGGGGTTTGGGTTTTGCACCAGTGTTCCCAGGCTTTATTCCTGTTTTTCATTTCTGACTTAGTGGTTTTCTGTAGCCATGGGGAGGGTTGTGCTTTGGTTCTGGAGAATCTTATGGGGGCATTGTAATTAAGGATGTTCAGGAAGGTAGTATTAAAACATTCAACTGCATGAGGTACTTTAGAGGATGCCAGTTACATTCTTTGAGGGATGAGATGAATGTGAGTGGGTTAAAGTTTAGTTTTTTACGTATTTGACGGTAGATGACAGGTTTAGCTTGGTATAGGTATTTTTTGAGTAGTAATGTTGGGGAGTGATCACTGAGGCTATCTGATAAGCAGCCTGTTAAATATGACTGGGGGCTCTTACTGACTAGTATCCAATCCAGGGTAGTGTGCTTGGTGGAGTTTTTATTTATCCTGGTTGGTGACTGGACTAGTTGAGTGAAGCCATGAAGGTGTACATGATGGGTTGGATTGTTGCCAGAACAGGATTGCCAGTCAATATTGAAATCACCTAAGATGATAGTTTCTTGGGGGAGATGGTGGGTAGACCAGCTGAGGAGGTATTCTAGGGGAGGGATGTTTTGGCCAGGTGGGAAGTAGCATCCGATTATGTTGATGGTTTTGTTTTGGTTAATTTTGAGGTTGGTATATATTATTTCTTCATTGCATACTTGTGGAGCTGATGATTTTAAGATCTGGATGTTTAGATGCTGTTTAAATATTATAGCTACACCACCTCCTTTTTTGTTTAGACGGTCTACTCTTAGTATATATGAATGAACAAAGAAGCATAGTGCAATCTGTTCAGTTCTGGTGCACATACATGAATAAGTATGTGAAATTAGTTGAGAAGGGTTAGAGAATGGCTATCAGATTAATAAAGGAAATGAATGACAACAATTATGCTGATAAATTACAGGTACAAGTTTATTCCCACCTGAGAATAAGAAAAATAAAGGAAGATGTGATGTGGGTGTCAAGACAGTTAGGGGTCACTTATTCAGTTATTCTGACATAACTGCTAAAGGGGAACTATAGCAAAGAGGTAGCATATTCCTGCCAGATTAAGAGTATGAAGTTCATTTTATGCATTAGAAAACATTTTTTCGCAGTAAGAGTGGTGGATAAATAGAACAAGTTACTTGAGTTAGTAGTGAACAATAAAAAATCAGAAGTCCTTCAAGAAGGTCTGAGAGCAGTGGAGAGTTTAAACAAACTGTGGCATGGTGGCAACTGAAAGATAATAATTATGCAATAGAGCAGAATAGACAAGTTGTGTTTTTTTGCCTTCACTTTAACAACTTCATAGTTATGTAATGCCAACATAACACTGTGCAAGCCTAGGTCCCTTGACAGTTCCCTGCACAAGAATCGTTTGATTATACACTTCTTTACCAACATGTGGTGGGCTGTGCTGCAGTACCCCATCTTACTAGCTCTGTCCACAGCTGGGGAAATATGAAAATATCACACTCAGGGAATTTCTGTCAGTGCATAAATATAAATCACAAAAGCAGTGGTTATGTATCAGTAACACCAATCTGCAGATAAAGCTTCTAGTCTACTTTTGTATTACAGAACTTGGTGTAGCTATGCTGCTTTCAACAAAATGGACTTTCAGTAAAGTGGTCATGGAGCTAAATGGGCTTTCACAGCCAAATGGACATTTTTAATTTCAACACACTGGGTTGTCATTCAATGAAACTAACTTCAACCAAATGACAGGTATCTATATATCTATATGTATATCTATATCTGTATCTATAGCTATAGCTATATCTATATCTATAGCTATATCTGTATCTGTATCTATATCTATATCTCTATATATATCTATAGCTATATCTGTATCTATATCTATATTTATATCTATATCTGTATCTATATCTATAGCTATATCTATATCTACATCTACATCTATATATCTATAGCTGTATTTATATCTATAGCTGTATTTATATCTATATATCTGCATCTATATCTATCTATCTATATATATATATCTATATATCTATATATATATATATATACATATATATATATATATATATATATATATATATATATATATATCTGTATCTATATCTATACCATTCATATGCTCCTAGAATTTACACCAATATTAACATATATGGCCCTGCTTGATTTGAGAGGTGGGTACCAGTAAGTACTCATAAAGGGTGACAATGTCTTTTAAGTTTGTCCACTTAAAGGTGTTATCCAAATAAGTGTGCATATAGCTAAGCCTCCTACAGTTCCTCTAATCTTTTGTCTAGTACTACTGCTATGCTCGCACACATATTTATCAAATGCAGTCTTTAATGAGTGCAGGAAGAGAGCGTCACATAACAGTAACATTGTATGGCCCATGGTACTGCTCTTGTGCTCATGCAAACATAGAGTTAGTATATTTAAGGTAAGCGCTGTGGGGGTGGAGGCACATAAAACAACTATAAATACCACCTTGAGTCTCCTCTGTAAAGAGGGCATACGCTACTGGGACTAAGCTTTTTTAGTTTTGTGCAGAGTCTTGTTCTTTCTCTATGTCACAACGTAGAAAATATAGACTGTAGTCATTGTCACTTCAGGCTTCTAATTCAGAACATTCAGAAATGTATTCTATTTCTTTGGATTGAAGAATGTCTTCTTTAGCCTTGAAACTCTCAAAGCAAACTGAAGTTGAATCTTTAATCATTTAAAGATGGATCCTGAGTTATTTCAGCACTGTCATAAAAAGGACTTGCTTGTGGATGCCAAGATAACTTGCTTCTTGTATATCTTTTTTTAATTTAAAATCAGAATTAAACTGATATTAAAAACTTAAAAAAATGTTTTTTCCTGCCTAGGACATCAGTGGGGTAGTTAATTGGTAATACATTAATAATGTAGTATTTGTACAAGCCTAATGATTACCCTGAATACCCCCCCCCAAAAAAAAAAACAAACAAAAAAAAAAAACAATGAGAAATGTAACCCTAAAATGAGAATTGCTCTTTGTGTTAACATGACTTCTCACATTTATCTTAATAACACAGTAATAGTATATGTGCAACTGACCTCTGTCCTATTACTACATATAGCCAGTGCAGACAATATCCTGACAATTGCTAATCATTTGACCAGAGACTGCTGGGATCAGAAGATGCTTTATTCTTCAGGGAAAGCTATCTTTTGCAGGTACCTATTTGTGAATTTACTGTCAGGAAACCAGAAGTATCTATGGGTAGTGGTAAGAGTACACACTACCCACAGCACAAAACTTCCCTATTGGTTTTATTTTTTGTTTATATGATGATTATAGTGAATGTAATGTTTGCTGTATTAGCAAGATGAAATACATTCCATTAGAATAATTTGTATATTTAACACACTGCATATGGCTTGATTTGAGAAAGATACAAAAAAAAACAATGGAAAAGTACATTACCTTTCATAGATCCCCAGGGAATGTTTATAGTTTTATTCCTTTCCTTTGATAATCACCTGAGTATTGCTATACTTTCTGTATGGTTTAACAGCCAATTATACATCCAGTGCATGAAATGGTTGTCTGCACTAAAGATATTCTGGACTGTTAGTATTGCTTGATGTGGCAGTGCATCAAATACATTTGCCAGAACCAAAGACACAGCAACTATTGTTAAATCTGTGTCATTCGCCATATTTTTATAAGCATACGAATAAGTCAAATTTGTTTAGGTTGAATATCCTTTTATAAAGCCATGTTGGGACATAGCATTAGACGTTTGATACTTTTTTCAGTGAATTAATTTGTTTAAAAGGCATTTTTCAACACATATCCAATGGATAGACTACAGATTGAATAGTCTATAATTAGAGACTTGCATCAGCGCTCTTATGTAGAGTAATAACTAAGGACATCTTCCATATTGATGGCAGAAGACTACTATTTTTTAATTGTTTCATGCATAGTAGAGCAGTAATACTAATATATCTTCCAATAATTTAATAACTAGTCCACTCAAAGTATCAGGGCAATGTTACTAGCTGTTTTAAATAGATTTCAAACTATTTCTTATTTTATGTGATTCAAAATGGAACATATCAAGGCAACATGAGTATGCAGATTCTGTACTGTTTATTTAAATTAAGTAATTTATTAAAATATGGTAAATAACTGTTAAATACATTGTCCAATGCTACGGGGTCACATAAATGTTATTCACCATTAGAAGCCCTGTTAACTGACTGCATTTTCTCTGGTACATGTATGTATATATATATATATATATATATATATATATATATATATATATATATATATATATATATATCTATCTATATATGTGTGTGTGTGTGTGTGTGTGTATGTGTATGTGTGTATCTCTCTCTCTCTCTCTCTCTCAACACACATATATATCTATATATATATATATATATATATATATATATATATATATGTGTGTGTGTGTGTGTGTGTGTGTGTGTGTGTATATGGGTCTATTTCAAAATTTCAAAATGTCAAAATTCTTATGATCAGGACCATAAAATCAAAGATTTGAAACTTCAAACTGTTTAAATGGAGATCACCATACACAGCGGAATGGTATATTTACCATTTTCTTCACTGTAGTGCAATTTCAGAGATGGTATATTTAATTACCAGGTGGTGTAGGGGGTGCAGGGGGAATGCCCCAGGGCAAAAATGTAACAAAAAAAAAAAAGATTTTTTGGTTTTATGTTTTTTTATTTGAATTTTGAAGTTTCAAAACTTTCATCTTACGGTCTTGACCATATGAAATTCAATGCTTTTAAACTTCAAAATTTAGAAGTTGACCCATGAAGATATTTTCATAAATTGCGTTAGAAAGAACAATAGGCTCTTGAGATCTTGTAGATATCTTATTTAGACTTCTTTTGTTATATCTAATAGGTCCATAGGTTCATACATGTTTACTAGGCTAATGACTTCATAGATTATGTGATGATGTGAGGTATTGCCAGCTATGGCAAGAGGAGTAGGGCATGCCAGCATAGCTAGCTGGAGTTTGTAAAGAATAATATGTCATTTGTATATCAAACTGATTTGTACAGGTGCTTGTGTTGAAAAATATATTTGTAAAGCGGCTTATGTTAAAAATGTACCAGCATTGGGTCCTATTGGACAGAAAAGAAATATACCTGTATGTCAGACTATATTGTAAGTGTTGAACTGAATATATTGTAACAGAGGATACTGGAAGAGAAAAGGTTAATCTTAGACCAACTACTTTGAAAAATAGTCTGGAATTAAATTATCTAGTTTTAGGCCATAAACATTGTATCTTACAGTTCTGATTGCAGTCAGAGACGAAATGTCTGTGAAGACCAGGACTAGGAATCCTCCTGTATTGTCCTTAGGGTTGAACTAATTGCTATCCTGGATGGGTGGAAATTTTGAAATGGTTTTATAGCTTCCAGAGGCTATAACACATCTTAGCAAAGCTCGATTTGTGTGTATGGTCACAAATATGTGCTATATTCCAGTTCACTTTCTAGTAAAGGGGGTAGTGTGGGAAACAGGAGTCAGATGACTAGATGTATGTGATGTCATTCTAAATCCAGCACTGAAATGATGTCTTAATACTAACTAAGATAGAAGTCTCAGAGCAGTCTGTTTTTGAAACCTAACAAAAAACTCACCCACTTCATCTTGCCTTGTTTTAGTCAGTAACCAGGGAATAGTTATTCTTTAGATCAGTCTGGAAAATATAGTGAGATTAGTTAAGTATTGTTTTTCTGTATCTGTGTGAACCTTTCCATCTGTGTTATTTTTAATATCTCCTGTGATTGAAACTCCGGTGTTTATTGTTAAATAGATATTTAGTATTTTTATGTTCTTTTATTATTTATTATTAAATGTATTTGTGGCTGCTCTTTTAGAGAATATTTTAACCTTTGAGAGTTCTTATATTTATTTGTTGACACCGTGGCCCCTCCTGGAAGCCTTGCTGCATTGGTCAAACACTACCATTTGTATTAGTATTAATCTTCATCATCTTCTTTTGGCTGTTCCCGTTAGACGTCGCCACAGCAGATCACCTGTTTCCATTTTTTCCTGTCCTCTGCATCTTGCTCTGTCACACCAACCACCTGCATGTCCTCTCTCACCACATCCATAAACCTTATCTTAGGCCTTCCTCTTTTCCTGTTACCTGGTAGCTTCATCCTTAGCATCTTTTTCCCAATGTACTCAGCATCCCTCCTCAGCACATGTCCAAACCAATGTAATCGTGCCTCTCTGGCTTTGTCTCCAAACCTTCCAACTTGTGCTGACCCTCTAATATACTTATTCCTAATCCTGTCCACCCTCGTCACACCCAGTGCAAATCTTAACATCTTTAATTCTGCCACATCAAGCTCAAACTCCTGCCTTTTTGTCAATGCCACTGTCTCCAACCCATATAACATAGCTGGTCTCACTACCCTCTTGTAGACCTTCCCTTTCACTTTTACAGGTACCCGTCTGTCACAAATCACTCCTGACAATCTTCTCCACCCACTCCATCCTGCCTGTACTCTCTTCTTCACCTCTCTTCCACACTCACCATTACTCTGAACTATTGACCCCAAGTATTTAAACTCATCCACATTTGCCACCTCTACTCCTTGCATTCTCACCATTCCTCTATCCTCCCTCTCATTTACACACATATATTCTGTCTTAGTCCTGCTGACCTTCATTCCTCTTCTCTCTAGAGCATATCTGCATCTCTCCAGGGTCTCCTCCACCTGTTTCCTACACTCACTACAGATCACAATGTCATCTTCAAACAGCATAGTCCAAAGGGACCCCTGTCTGATCTTGTCTGTCAACCTGTCCATCACCATTGCAAATAAGAAAGGGCTCAGAGCTGATCCTTGATGTAACCCCACCTCCACCTTAAACGCATCCATCACTCCCACCGCAGACCTCACCACTGTCACACTACCCTTGTACATATCCTGTACCACTCTTACATACTTTTCTGACACTCCTGACTTCCCCATACAATACCACAACTCCTCTCTAGGCACCCTGTCATATGCTTTCTCTAAGTCTACAAAAACAGAATGCAACTCCTTCTGACATTCTCTGTACTTCTCCATCAACACTCTCAGAGCAAACATCGCATCTGTAGTGCTCTTTCCCGGCATGAAACCATACTGCTGATCACTTATCATCATGTCCCTTCTTAACCTTGCTTCCACTACTCTTTCCCATAACTTCATGCTGTGACTGATCAATTTAATCCCTCTGTAGTTACTACAGCTCTGCACATCACCCTTATTCTTAAAAATCGGTACCAAAACACTTTTTCTCCATTCCTTAGGCATCCTCTCACTTTCCAAGATTTCATTAAACAATCTGGTTAAAAACTCCACTGCCATTTCACCTAAACACCTCCATGCTTCCACAGGTATGTCATCTGGGCCAACAGCCTTTCCATTCTTAATTCTCTTCATAGCTATCCTTACTTCCTCCTTGCTAATCCATTGTACTTCATGATTCACTATCCCTACATCATTCAACCTTCTCTCCCTCTCATTCTCTTCATTCATCAACCCCTCAAAGTACTCTTTCCATCTCCTCAACACACTCTCCTCACTTGTGAGTATGTTTCCCTCATTATCCTTTATCACCTTTACCTGCTGCACATCTTTCCTAGCTTGGTCCCTCTGTTTAGCCAATTAGTACAGGTCCTTTTCTCCCTCCTTAGTGTCCAACCTTTCATACAACTCTTCATATGCCTTATCCTTAGCCTTCACCACCTCTCTCTTTGCCATGCACCTCATCTCCTTATACTCCTGTCTACTTTCTTCATCTCTCTGACAATCCCACTTCTTTGCCAACCTCTTTCTCTGTATACTCTCCTGTACTTCCACATTCCACCACCATGTCTCCTTGTCATCCTTCCTCTGTCCAGATGTGATACCAAGCACAGTTCTAGCTGTCTCCCTTACTAGCTCTGCTGTAGTTACCCAGCTATTTGGTAACTCTTCACTACCAACCAGTGCCTGCCTTAACTCATCCCTGAACTCCACCTCACAATTACCCTTTTTCAATTTCCACCATTTGATCCTTGGTGCTGCCCTCACACTCCTCCTCCTCTTCTTGATTACCAACATCATCCTACAAACCACCATCCTATGCTGCCTAACTACACTTTCTCCGGTCACCACTTTACAGTCTCCAATCTCCTTCAAAATGGACCCCCTACATAAGATATAATCAACCTGTGTGCATCTTCCTCCACTCTTGTATGTCACCCTATGCTCCTCCCTCTTGTTAAAAATACGTATTCACCACAGCCATGTCCATCCTTTTCACAAAATCCACTGCCATCTGAACTTCTGCATTCCTTTGTTTAACACCATACCTACCCATCACTTCCTCATCCCCTCTGTTCCCTTCACCAACATGCCCATTGAAATCTGCTCCAATCACCACTCTCTCAACCTTGGGTACAGTCATCACCACTTCATCCAATTCACTCCAAAATGTTTCTTTCTCATCCATTGCACACCCAACATGTGGAGCATATGCACTAACAACATTCATCATTACACCATCAATTTCCAGCTTCATAAACATCACTCTGTCCAACACTCTTTTCACCTCCAAAACACTCTTAGCATACTGTTCCTTCAGAATAACTCCTACGCCATTTCTCCTCCCATCCACACCATGATAAAACAATTTGAACCCACCTCCGATACACCTAGCCTTACTCCCCTTCCATCTGGTCTCTTGCACACACAATATACCAACCTTCCTTCTGTCCATCATATCAGCTAGCTCTCTCCCTATACCAGCCATACTTCTAACATATTAGTATTAATTTTACTCAGTATAATTGGGCACCCTTGTAAGAGCATTAGAGTAGCTGCATTTGGAGTGCTCTGGTGATAGTGAAACTACCTTATAGTCTGTGTATAACTGGTAAATCTATGCCAACCTTTTCCGGGTGTGTTTATGTGTGTGAAAATGAAATTTCAAAGAGTGTGTGTGTGTGTGTGTCAACTACTTGGAGCAGGGACACAGAGCACGGGTTTCACAGAGAGGGTGGTGGTGGACTTAATTTGGAACACTTGGCTAATGACTCAACTCTGCAGCTGTGCCAATGTGGAGTCTTATTGGGGTCCTGGAGAGACAGAGGAAAATCAGCCCCCAGACTGAATGTGTTCTGTGTGTGCTCTTAAGAGAAATTGCGCTTAGTGCAGAGAGCTACATCTGGAAATACTGTATCTATTTTTGTTCCAAGTGACTGTCCCTCAGTGGTGTCTGTGATGAGGATTGAGACTCCTTGATTACTGGCCCAGAGCAGGGAGGGGTGTCACAAGTTCATACATGTTTACTAGGCTAATGAACACAAGGGCCTTTTTAAACCTAGCCATGAATCTCAAATGTCTGACAAGTTCTCATACTCTTGATAAGTGTAAGCAGGAGATTGGGAGAAAAAGCATTTACAGGCTACCTGTGTCCATTAAAGACATAGGTGCCAAACCAAGGGTTAATTTCCTATTCCCCATCCTACTGTCTAAATTATACTTGAATTGGGTTAGGGAGGAACTCTGCTTTACATGGATGGGGAGCTTGTTTCAAAGAAGGGTTAGTTTCTAGAATGCATACTTGCTTCTCCAGTAAGTTCTATTTATATCTCAGGCAGGGTTTAAATCTTTAGAATCGGTAATTCTCATGCTGTTTGTTTTATGGATATGTAGAACATCCGTCGGGGTGGTCTCTGACAATGCCTTGCATGCCAGACATAAATCTCCCCTTAACAGCCTGTAGAAGACAGAATACAGGGACAGGGCATTGAGGCGGTCTGCACAGGACATAATACTTATGCCCTGTGTTCTTTTAGTGAGAAACATCTGTGGATGTTCCAACTGTTAGATGTGCCTGGTTAGGTACACATCAAAGGGATCATTGTACTCAGTGTTAGGTCTGATTAATCTAATTGGATTTTTTTTAATGGAAGGTAACCTTTTATTGTTGCAATTTATTTTTTAAATGATTGTTCCCCATTAAGGATTTTAAAAATGAGATGATTTAATATATTTTGTTTTAAGAGCAGGATCTAAAGCAGTGTTATAAAGCTCACATAGAAAATTCCAAATCATACAGATGAATCATCAATATTCAGAATGTAGAGTGCTTGCACTCTTGGCCCAATCAATAATTTTTTAAGTGCTTTGAATCTGACAGTTTGTAAGGTCTTGTAATCAAAGCCTTTTGCAGCTTTTTATATGAGTTTATTATATTGATGTTAAACATGATGGAATTATGATCCATTATTCTTAGAACTTCAATTGCCTTGAAGCTAGAAATAATATTACTGCAGTTTGTCAACATCAAATTCAGTATTTTCTATCAGTAGTACTGAGCAATTTAATTTGAGATATTCCTTTTAAGATGTCTATGTCTAAAAATCTTTATTCGTAAAATAAAGAAGAATCACTGTCAATGTTACTACCTGTTTTTGTAGATTTCAAACTGTTTCTTATTTTATGTAATTCAACATGGGAGCATACTAATCCCACATTAATGTGCTGCTTTATTCAGATTAACCGGTTTATTAAAAGACAGCAAATAATTGTCAAATGCCTCAACCAATCCTTTTGTACTGGGATAATTAAAGTCTTCAAAAATCATTACTGGATTGGAGAGTATTATATTCTCTAGGGTTTGAAGAAATCTTTAAATTTCCTAATCACTCACATTTCGGAATTCTTTAGCAAGCTATTTTGTTTAAATTTCTGCAGTGTAGAAGGCCTTCAAAAACTACACCCACCCTGGATTTCAATGACAGAAGGTATGGAAATTCTGCTCACTGAAACTGAGAAATGAGCTAACAATAAAATACTATCACCATGCTTATCATTATGCAATCTCTCAGTGCTAATGTATTCATCAAATACAAAGTTAATTGTGTCTCAAGTAATGATTGTTAATTGACTATTATAAATAGGCGATGTAGATAATAGTTCATCTTGCTTGCACTACAAAAATACACTCATATAGTTTATTAAGTCGAGGGTATTTAGATTCAGCTGAGACATCTGCTTGCTTTAGTCTAAAAAATGCTAAGAAGTGTAGAAAGCTTGTTAGTAAGATAAACTGATTGATTGTAGTATAAGTACAGGCCATCTTTGGAAAATAATCTATAATCATGATTACATGCTTCCCAAGCTGTAATAATTGAGACTTTTTGACAAAACATTGCCTTAGCCAGTTGTTAAACAGCTTAGCTTTGGTGAAACTATAGTTAGATAGCCTTGGAGATTGAAGAATGTCACAAACCTCAATGAAAATATTGTTTTCAATGCAGATATTATTTTGTATCTTTTGGCAAACTTAATAGACTACCCTTTGGGCCATTTGCCCCTACAACATTTACTTTTACTTTTAAAAAGTGTTTGCAGCAGTAATTGGAGATCAGTAAACTTTACAATGGGTAAAGTTAGTATAGTAACTGTGGATGTAATCAATGCAGTTAAGGATCTCATAGTACGTTTGATAACAGAATCACCTAGTAAAATAATATTTATTTTTATTTGTAATGCCATCTATGTTATCATGTACAATACAACCATCCTACCAGAAGCCCTTCTTTTTTTTGTAAGTGCATCAGTAGTTTTTGTTTCACAGTAGGACAGTGTAAATATTCATAAAGTAACTGTGGATGTAATTAAAGCAGTTAAAGATCTAGCAGTACCTTTATTAACAGAATCACCTAATATAAGAATATTCATTTTCATTCATAATGCCATTTATGTTATCATGTAAAGTGCAATAATTCTACCAGAAGCCCTTCTTTTTATCATAAGTGCATCAAAAGTTTTTCTTTCACAGTAGGACAGTGTGAATGTTCCTCTTTGTCTCTTTTGCTCCTTATAGTACATTCAGTGATAAAGAAATTAGTTTAATACATAATAACCTGCTCATTATTTCCATATTCCAGAATAAAGTCATGGACATATACATCATTACTGCCTATGTGATTTCTTATGTTGACATCTGAGGACAGATTATGTGCAGTTATATCCTCTATCATTTGCTCGGATTGCTGTATATCATTATCATTTTTAGACTTGGATAAGTTATTTTTATGTAATGGTGTTGTGTGATTCTTTCTGGCATTTGTGCTTCAACTGACAGTTTACTACAAACATTATTTTTCTCTTTTTTCCCGCTTTGTTTTTATCTGTTTTGTCATTGTGATGCAAAGTACTACTTGATGGATTTACGTCCTCAGTAGTTTCTCAGAAAACAAGAGAAAAGCATGTATTATATGAAATTATATTCGATGAATCAAATGGTATTACAAATCAATAAGTTAGTGACATGATAAATAACATAAGGATTTACCTAAAGAAAAGTGTCAGTGGTGGAAAAAGTAGCACACTCATATTTGGTTCAGAATGCTGGGGGTTAAATTCCTACATCAGGTAGAATTATTGCTGATACTGCAGTACAGCATAAGGGAGGTGTTGCACTCATGAGTGTGCCAACTTTCAGATGAGATATTCAATTGAGGCCTCATCTACCTGAATTGGTGGTAGCAAGGTGGAAATAAAATATCCCATGGGACCTATCAAAAAGAATAAGAGTCCTTCATTTGTATTGTATTTACAATTTATTTACCTCAATATTATATATTTACATATTTACATATTTGTATATTCAATCCCCAACATTTACAATGAAGAACAACTCAGAATATCTTCTTTAATGGGCCCCAACTCCCTTTTACTATAAGCACCCTTTGATCCTTTTTATAATTGCTGGAAAAAAACATTTTCCATTAAACATAATTTCATTAAGTCTTTCATTCCAAATACCCTATGAAACATATAATATTCTTTTATCTATTCTTATTTAATTTCTTTTTTAAATATTTTTATAATATCCATATACTAACATATCCATATATATATTTCTTTTATATTTCCAAATAAATTCCCCTCACACAGTTTTTCCCATAGCTTTCTTACTTTTCATATGTTAAGAACACATGTTCTGCCATTTCCTCCTCACCACGATACAAATTTTTTCACTTCTCTTTTTATATGATATGTTGCTTTTAACACAAAGTTTGTTTATATGCAACCTCCATAAAAACGCTTAACATTCTATCCAGTTTTCACACCATTTATTTATTTCTTTAATAGCTTTTACTTTTTATTGTTGCAGATTTTCACATGGATTAATACATAATGATTACTCCATTACCTCTTCATACCTTATTTTCCTTTTTTATATCATCAGTCTTTATCTTCCATATTCTTACTTTTGTAAATAACTTCATATTCCATCTTTATAATGTTTTATTTTTTATTAGATCTAGCCTCTTCCTGCAGATCTTTGTACTTACAATCAAATAAATTTCCCACTAACTTCTCCTTATCCTTTATCCATATTAATACTTTATACAAATTCAAAGAGGCTCCATATTACTATTATGTTTATTAATCCTTAACCACCTTCTTCTTTATTTCAATACAACACTCCTCTTTTCTACAGATTCAATCTCAAACCCCATATAAAAGAAAAGATTATTTCCATTATTTCCTTTTTGTATATTTTTGGAATCATAAAAAAATGTCATTTTACTTATCAACACATAATGAATTAATTTTGCTTTCTTTTTATATGATAATGTTTATGTTTTCCATAACGTGCATATTTCTTTAATATTTCTTATTACATTTTCCCATTGTCTTTTCTTTGTTTCTTTACTACCAAACTCTTTTCCTAAAATCTTTATTTCTGTTATAGTAAATATACCTGCTATGTTAGTACTGCTTCCTAATTCTTGACTTTTTTCTTTACTAAGATTCGTCCTTATTCCTTTTAATAATGTCATTAAATATTGAATTACCCTTTCCATCCAAAACAGATTTTTTTGTTATAATGACTATATCCTCTGCATAGGTCATTATAACTGGAATTTGCACATATTTATATTCGGTCTTTTTCATTTTACTCCTAATTTCACTATTACATTCATAATTAAAATGAACAAAATATTACTCATTGGACATCCTTGTCTAATCTCATTATTCATTTCTAGTTATCTACATAACCGTCCATTAATTAATATTCTCACTCTATTGTTTTTGTAAGTAGTCATACATACTCTTTTAATTTTCTTACTGATATTGTAGCTATCCATGGACTTCCATAATACTTCATGCTCTATTGTATCAAAAGCTTCATTAACATCTCCTACCATTAATTTTACTTCTTGTCTTTCTTTCATAACATCATCTATTACTTTTCTTATAATCATTAACAGTTATTGACAATCTCTACCTTTAATACCAAATATACTTTCTTCTATTATGTATTTTATTTTCCATCTTCTTCTGTATAATCTTCAGAAATATCTTATAAACAGTATTGTTTCATTCTATACGCCTCTAATTTTTTATTTCCTCATTTCTTTTTTTCCCATAACAATTTTAAGTTTCCACTGGAAATCTCCTGACACTTTAAACTTTCTTTCATCCATTCATTCAAAATTTTTACAAAATAAACTTTTGCCAGTCTTTGAATTTTTTTATACATTTCATAAATAACTTTAAACCTGCTACTGAATCTTTATTAAGTTTTTTTAATTATTATATCTACTTCTTCAATCATTATTTCTTTTTCCAAATATTTGAGCATTACATCTGTGAATTTATTAAGTTGCCAGTCTCTTTGGATTTCTCTACTTCCCCTTTTTATACATCTATTCTATATATTCTACCATTATTTCCATAATTTGTGTTTAATTTTTTTCTTAACTTCACAATTTTATCCCTCGTTTGCCTTATTACACCATTTTCTCTTTTACTGCTTTTCTTAAATACACTGTACTTCTTCTTTTTTCCTTCTAGTAAATATCTTTGTTTAAACACATTTTTGATTCTTTCTTTTTCTCATATATTACTGTTTCTTTTTCAAAGAATGTTATTCTGTTGTATTCTAAATTCTCAAAGTCTCTTTCATATATATCCATTTACTCTTATTTATCTTTATTTTTTTCAACTTAAACAAGTCTCTGTAGATTTCTTTTTAAATGCTATCTACCACTCAGTCCAGTTTTTGTAAAATGTTGCCATTATTAGATGTTCTTCCAATAATTGTGTAATTAGATCCTGTCTATTACCTTCTATATTCCAGTCTTTTTCATTTGTTCATTGTATTCCTTTTCCTGTCTTAATATATTCTTTATTTTCTTTCCATATTGCTACTATCTGAAAATCCAGTCATTACTATTCTTCTATTACCTTTATTCCTTCTTATAAAATAAAATAATCAGTCTCTGTTTTAAACATATTCTTTCATATAGCCATCCTTTTCCTTTCCAAAATACAATTTTCAAAATTTTATCACTTCATTGTTTTCATATTTTTCCCTTTTTTTCTTCTTTCTTTCAAATCACAGTTAAAATTTCCTGTTATAATTATATCCATCTTCACTGTTATATAGGTTCATAGGTTCATAGTTGTGTACTAGGCTAATGGCCCTGGAGCCTTTACAAACCTAGCCCATAAGATTACCCTGGCATCGTGCCATCCGACCTTAGTCAAGTAGAGCCACTGGAGTGATCCCTGGGCTGAATTTTCTATTTTCCATCCACTCATCAAGATTTCTCTTGAAGAGGGGCAGTGAGGTGCTCTGCTTGACATGTATGGGAAGCCTATTCCATAGCATGGGCAGTCTCTGGGTTATGAACCTGTCTCTCCAGCATGTTCTGTTGATTGTGGTAATGAGGTTGAGGTCTCTGGAGCATGTGGTGCAGAGGAATTGAGATTTCTTTAGATGTAGGACTTCTAACAGAGGTGGATCAGACATGGCTTTGTAAGTCAAGCAGAGATTGCCTCTAAGTAGGTGATATGAGACAGAGAATAGTTGAGGTTTTTTGAGTCTGTCCATATATGACAAGTGTTTAAGGCCTAGGATCCTCTTTGTGAGGTACTTTTGCAGCCTCTCCAGTTGTTGCAGGTGTCTAGTGAGGTAAATGCCAAATGGGGCATTGTACTCGATGATTGGCCTAATGAGGGAAGAGTAGAGGGAGACAATGACCTCTTTCTTCCTGGATGCAAAACCTTTAGTAATGGGATGTGCCACATAGAAGGACTTTCTGACCACAGTGGCAACGTGGTAGTCAAAAGAGGGGTTGCTGTCAACCTGTGTTCCCAGATCTCTTATAATGCCTTCTGTGTTCAGTGGACTGCCATCAAGGTGGTAATTTAAGTTGTTGGTGTTATTGAGGCCTTTCTGTATATGTCAACATCACTTGGGGAGTTAATAATAGCTCCTAACTTGCAATCATCTGTGAACTTTGTCAGCCAGAGTCCCTTTGTGTTGGCCTGGACTTCAGAGAAGTAGATACCAAACAGGAGAGGACCCAGGACCAAACCCTGTGGGACTCCACTTGTAACTGGTCAGCAGTCTGACTTGGAGTCAGCTACTTTCACACTGTGGGTTCTATCTGTGAGCCAGTTTGCAACCCACCTAGTGATATAGGGGTTGATGCCTAGCTTAGTGAATTTTTCTATGATTCCTAAGTGGGGAATGGTATCAAAGGCCTTGGCCAGATCAAGGTAGGCTGTATGAACCACCTTGCCTTCATCCACAGTGCTGGTGGCTGACTCAAAGAAGTCGACCAAGTTGAGCAGGCATGATCTACCCTTCACAAAACCAAACTGTGTAGGATCCAGAGTTTGGAGATTCCCTATATCCTTGTTTATTAGATCCATGATGATGTGTTCCACAGCTTTGCATATCAGACTCGTCAGGCTAACTGGGTGATAATTCCCGGGGTCTGTAATCACTCCACTTTTGTGGAGAGGGATGACTGTAGCAGTGTGCCATTTGGTAGGGACAAAGCCTGAGGTGAGGCTGTGATTGAACAGAGCACACAGGGGAGGTGCCAGTTCACTCTGTAGTTCATGTAGAACACAGCCAGGGATATTGGCAGGTCCCAAAGAAGCTGTATTCTTGGCCTTGGACAGCACTGTTTTGACCTGTGCAGCCATAATACAGGGTGCCTGGCAATCTACTGGTACTGTGATTGGTCCTTTGGGGGGGGCGGTAAAGTTAGCACTGAATCTGTCAGTTAGTATATTGGCAATATCTATTGGCTCAGTAGAGGAGGCACCATTGTGCAGTAGCTCAGAGCAAATCTGGGTATTGCCGTGGAGATTATTTACATAACTATAGTAGGTCTTGCGGTTGTCTTTACTATCTGCTGCAACTCTGTTTTCATAGCTAGCTTTATAGGATTTGATGAGGAATTTAAACCTTTTGTTGAGGCTGATAAGGGAGTTTTTCCAGTCTTGAGACTTTGCCTTATTCCACATCAGTTTCCTCCTTCTGTTGTAGAGTTTGTTTATGGCAGAGGACCACCAGATTGGCTTCCTTTTTTTTTTTGAGGAGAGCGTCTTAGTTCTATTAGGTATGGTGAGATCCATCCGTTTGTGCACGTGTTCGTACAGTGCATTGTTGTATGATTTGGTGGTCATGCAACTATTCTCCATTTACATGGGTGCCGTGAAGTTAGCCACCTCTGTTTTTAGCAGCCCAAAGTTAGCTTTGGAGAAGTTTTTCATGGTGGTTACCTTTGTGAGGTTGGGGGTGGGAGGGATGTGGATTTCCAAGGTGATTAGTTTGTGGTCAGATCTGACCAGGGAGGAGTTGACTGTTGGTGTAGAGCAATGGTCACCCATGTTAG
This sequence comes from Protopterus annectens, assembly GCF_019279795.1. Classification (NCBI taxonomy): domain Eukaryota; kingdom Metazoa; phylum Chordata; order Ceratodontiformes; family Protopteridae; genus Protopterus; species Protopterus annectens. The sequence continues at coordinate 768,053,987 of NC_056733.1, forward strand.
TAATGACTAGGTCAAGGATTTTGCTACCTCTAGTAGGGGTAAGAACAAGCTGGTCCAGAGCATTGGAATTAATGAATTCCAGAAAGCATTGGGTAAGTGTATTGGTACATGAGTAGTTTTCCCAGTTAATGGAGGGGTAGTTGAAGTTGCCCAGTATGAGAGTGTTAGGTTGGACCCTAATATTCTCCAGGGTGCTTAGAAACATGGAGTGTGAGTCTTGGGACATGGTTGGGGACCTATAGCAGGCTATGACCTAAATCGCTGTCTTACCCAGTGTTAGCTGCACCTGAAGTATCTCAGATGCGTTATGTTGGGCTACCAGTCTGGAGGTGTATGCATCCTTTATGAATATGGAAACACCACCGCCTTTGGAACTTCTGTCAAAGTTCTGGGGCCGAAAGGTGTGGAATGAGTTATAGCCTGGTAGTGCAGGGGTGCTTTCTGCTGCCTTGAACCAGGTCTCTGTTACAGCATAAATGTTGATGTTCTCCATTTTAAGGAGTGCTTCCAGTGAGTGCATTTTGAGATTTAGACTACTAGCATTGAGCAGCATGACTCTTATAGTGCATTTGTTTGTAGCTGTTATGGTGGTAATTTGGTCTTTGGAACACCACCTAAAAAGGCACTATAGGGGTGGCAAGAGCCTTGGCTGGTATCCAGAAGCCCAGGGGTGACAAATGCAAGCCATCTCTGGCAAAGCATCGAGGTCTGTCAATCATGTCATCCCAGGCAGACAGATACTGGATCCCCTTAGAATGACACCAGAAAATTAACCAATTGTTGAAATAAATCATTTTCTGCTTGTACTATGGTGTAATTCTGGGTGATGATAGGATGCTGCTCAGGGCTAGGGTCATATTCGCCTGGGCTACATAATCCAAGAGCTCCTCCATGTCTCTTTTCATTTAGTCCAGGGAGGTATGTCTCAGGTCATTCACACCTACATGTACAATGACAGAGTCATATTTGTACCTGTTATTGAGGGACCTGAGTTTGTGCATTATGTGGTGGATCCTGGCACCTGACAGGCAGCTGACTGTTACCTTCTCCTTATTCAACCTAGTGAGTGGGACATCAGTGTGCCTCACTATTGAGTCACCTATGACTAGTGTGTTGGGCATGCTGTTTTGCCTTAGGGGCTTTGGTTGAGTGGCACACTGTTTAGGAATGTTATGTGTCTCATCATTAGTGTTGTGTTGTGGTGGTTGGGTGCATTTCTGCCTTGGAGGTCTCTGCTGTTTGTGTAGATTTTTATTGAGAGCCTCTGCAAAGGTGGGTGTGTGGTTTGTGTTTTTATGTGAAGGCTGTGCTGGTGTGTGTTCTGGATGGCTATGTGTTCCATGTAGTGTGGTGTAAGGGCTGAGCTACTCCTCTTGACCAGCTATTCCGGTCTCGGCTGGAGAGTGCCTGGCTTCCAATTTGTATATATAAGTGCATCTCTCACAAGTCTGAGTGTTAGAAGGTAATTGCTGCAGGATGCTGAAGTTCACCAGGTTAATAGGAGAAAGCACAGGAAACTGACCTGTAGACATGCCTGAAGGGGTGGGCATTAATAAATGCTGGAGGTGTTTCCTTGTATAACGTTTAGTGCTGGTAGCACTTTTGTGTGCTACAATAATTGCTACAAGAAGTCTGGTAAAGTTCTAAGCTAATAAGGTAGTAAAAGTGCAGGAGAGGAGAGAAAAGGGAAAAATTGAAGAGCAGACTTTTTGGCACCACTCAGAAGCTTACAAACAGTCCTGGATACAGGAAATCTGTATCTGGACTAGATTAGTTACAGGAAATATGGTAAACAAGCGCAGATGTGGACTTTTAATCCATAAAGTTGAAAGAGATGGAAAAAACTGCCCAAATGGCCAATAAGCTACTATTTCTGGGCCAGAAACCACTCTTCTTGTTGTAGATAGGCTACCTAGTGCTTACCACTCTCACTGATAAGCTAGAAGGCTTCCCTCCAACACAGAAGGGCTTGGGGGGCTCAGAAGCTTATGATCAGTCCTGGATACAACAAATCTGTACCTGGACTAGACTAGTTACAGGAAAGGCAGGAAACAAGCGCAAACACAAGCTTTTAAACCAGAAAAATGAAAAATATGGAAAAACTGCTCAAACAGCCAATAATCTACAATTTCAGGGCCAGAAACCACTCCTCTTGTTGTAGATAGGCTACCTAGTGCTTACGAATCTCACTGATAAGCTAGAAGGCTTTCCTCCAACACAGAAAGGCTTGGGGGGCTCAGAAACTTACCAACAGTCCTGGATACAACAAATCTGTATCTGGACTAGACTAGTTACAGGAAAGGTGGGAAACAAGCACAAATGTGGGCTTTTAAACCAGAGAATAGAAAGAGATTGAAAACATGCCCAAATAGTCAATAAACTGAATAGAAAGAGATGGAGAAACTGCCCAAATGGTCAATAAACTACAATTTCTGGGGCAAAAAACACTCCTTTTGTGATAGATAGGCTACCTAGTACTTACCACTCCCACTGATAAGCTAGAAGGCTTACCTCCAACACAGAAAGGCTTGGGGGGGGGGGGTTGAGAAGCTTGAAAACAGTCCTGGATACAGCAAATCTGTACCTGGACTAGACTAGTTACAGGAAAGGCAGGGAACAAGTGCAAATGCGGGCTTTTATACCGGAAAGTTGAAAGAGATGGAAAAACTGCCCAAACAGCCAATAACTACAATTTCTGGGCCAGGAACTAGTTCTCTTGTGATAGATAGGCTAGCTAGTGCTTACCACTCTCACTGATAAGCTAGAATGCTTCCCTCCAACACAGAAGGGCTTGGGGGGCTCAGACACTTACCAACAGTCCTGGATACAGCAAATCTGTATCTGGACTAGACCAGTTACAGGAAAGGTGGGAAACAAGCACAAATGTGGGCTTTTAAACCAGAAAGGTGAAAGAGATGAAAAAACTGCCCAAACGGCCAATAAACTACAATTTCTGGGCCAGAAACCACTCCTCTTGGGGTAGATAGGCTAACTAGTGCTTACCACTCTCACTGATAAGCTAGAAGGCTTCCCTCTTGCACAAAAAGGCTTGGGGGGCTCAGAAGCTTACCGACAGTCCTGGATACATCAAATCTGTATCTGGACTAGACTAGTTACAGGAAAGACAGGAAACAAGGTTAGATTTTTTTTTTCAGAAAGCAGCTAAAACAGCACTAAAAATAAAGCAAATACAGTTTAAATAAATGCAATTTATTCAAAATGTATTTCTAAACTAAATTCAGTTGTTGCTTTATTCAACTCTGAACAGTTAAGTGCCAAAAAATATATTTATCAGCTGAGAAGCACACTCAGCACTCAGAGAAAACACAAGGAGATTTTTTTTCAGCAAAGTGCAAGGGGAGGAAGGAGGAGCAGAAGATAATTATATAATCTAATATTTGCTGAAATAAATGTTCTCCTTTTTAACAATTACATAGGCCTACATTGCTGTTATCCTGTATATTTTTTCTTGCCGTCTAATGTCCAAGATAGTCAATCTACTCATTCTTATTAAGATTGTATCTAATATTTTAACTGTCCTTCTACATAAAATTTAAATTCCAGAGCAACATTCATTTCCCAAGTTCCTGTTCCATAAATTTTCTGTCTGTAATCTTTCTTTTTTATTACAAATCTTATATATGCTAATATAATTATATCTACATCACAATTTTACACCATTTTCTTCTTCTTATTCTCCATGTTATATTTATAAAACTGTTCACACTTACAGTTTAAGTTATTCCTTCTTTTATTTTTTAATTTATTAGATATTAGTTTTCCTTTTACTTCCTTTCTTCTTTTTATCCATTTTCTTTCTTTTTCCTTTGCATTTATATTCTTAAGCTTTCTTTTCCTATCTATAACTCATTAGCTATATAAGTTTTCTTTTTAACTACAATCCATTTCATATATTTTTCATCACTAGCTTCTGATTTCTTTCTACATCTCCATTTGATTCTTTCTCACTAACTTCCATCTCTTCTGTTATTTTTATTTTTTCTCTTTGCTTTAACTTATCCTTATCTTTTTCTACCTCTTTTCTTTCCTCAGTTCTATTTTCTTTTTCATTACTTTTTTTCTATTTCTGTAAAGTCCATGGCTAAATGTCCTTTTTTTTTACATTTATAACATTGCAGCTCACAAGTTTTGCTGCATGTCCCAATTTTCCACAAATGTAAAATCTTCTTTTTTAAATTTATTCACAAAATGTCCCTCTTTTCTACATAAAAAACATGTTCTTACTTGCCCCTAATATCTTACTAAACCCAGATTCCCCTCCACATATATCACTTAGTATATGTATCATTATATCATTTTGCACTTAAAAATATTGCATTCCTGTTCCATTCCCAGTCTACAAACTCTTGCATCATAAACTTTTACATTATCCAATACTTCTTTACAATTCTCTTTCAAATGTCTTTTTAATGTTTCTCTTTTAATCTATTCAAAACTGTATATAAAGTTTTCTTTGTCTCTCTGAATGTAGTCTTTATAATATACTCATTCCACTGATTTTTCATTTTTAAATACAATAATAAAGTTCTCCATTCCTTGCACAATCTCAAACATAATGTCACAACAAATCTCTCTATTTATAAGAATAAATGTTTTTAGCTCTTTGTATTCACACCCAGGGGTAAAACAATACTGTCACAAATGTCTTACACTGTTCAATGAAGCCTCACATCGGTGGGTGTTTCAGATTGCATTTGCCACCATCTTAGCATACATTTTCTTCTTCTTCCCTTCTTTATCTCTATCTATGATCTCTGCTGCCTCCGCTTCCCTTATTTTTTCCATTATCTCTCCCCACAATACTTCACCACCATTCTTGGGTTCACTCAGAGCAACCATTTCTTGTGATATACCATCCCATAACCCCCCCAACTGGAGTGTTGTAATGAAACATTCTTCAACTTTTTTGTTCGACTCCACAAAAAGGTTTGGTTGAAAAAAACCTCTGAATCTAACATAATGCCATCTCCTGAGCCAACATTTGCCTCTGCTCCCTCACTTCCAGTTTCCATGATGCACAGATGTTCTCCTGGCTATGACTGCACTAGGACCAGGATGTGCGCTCATAATTGCTAGTAGCACTCGTAGTGATTGCTGTAGCAAGCAGGGGAAGTTCCCCATTGCCCTAGCCAAATTTCCCCAGTACTATAAATGCCAACTCAAACCTCCCCTGAAAAGAGGCTAATAACCAAGTGGGACTAATCCAATCAACAAAGGATTAATAAATAAAATACAATAAATACTATTAGAATATTAGAATCAGTTACATGGTAAATGGCATAATGGCATGGTTAGAGAATAGAAAGAACAGCTATGTGGCAATGCAATACACTGAAAGCAAAATATAAAGGCATATTTACTTGAAACAGACCACTAACTTTTCTGGGTATGTGTGAGAAAGAAACAGACTGAAGGAAATACGAGAATATTTATTTTCTTAAGATGGTGGGTGTTTCAGATTTCAAGAATACATAAGTAAGCGTAGGTAATTCCTGTAATAAATTATGAAGCAAGTTTTTAGGTTCAGCAGAATTTATAATTTACTCAGTAGAAAAGAAAACTGGTGGTTTTTAAAAGGCAATATTGCTACCGGAATCTGTTTTTTTGTGTTACTAAAGTAAGCATAATGCTTTGGCCTCAAAGCATGCTTACATGTCTTGTCTTGTGACTTACTCCATACATGTGTACATAATCAGGACCATTTAAAGGTATCTGGGCATGTATGTACTGATGGTGCAAGGCACAAAGTAAGTTGTTGTAGCGCAGAGGGTACACGTCACTTACACTCTTCTTACCTCTAATATGCACTGCCTTATTTAGCATGACAATTCTGCTTGTAGAATGTCTACATGCCATAATAGTTCTTTACTGTCTGTATGAAACATTATAAGCAAGTGGTCTGCACACAGAGTTACTTAAAGCTGTACTGAGTGGTGGAGTTACAATTCAAATATAGGGTCAAAGGTGAGCTGATGGGTGCAGCTGAATGCTTCTGTGAATGATATGTGTAGAGTTGATAAGTTGTATATGGATGATGTTATAGCACAGACTATTCATGATGCTTTCTTAACTTTTCACACCATGACATGATCCAAAATAGAACATTAATGCATCTTTTTTTTTACAGCTATGTTCTCCAATATTTTCTGCAATAATTACAAAGGAATTGCAGTTATTGTACACTGCTGAAATATCTTGTGAGGTATTTCAATGTATGCTTCTCTAATTTATATTAATATACCACAGTATTCACAAGTGGCCCATGCTGCCTGCTCTTTTTTGTAAGAAAATCAGACAGATGTCATTTTTAAATGTCTAAATACTTACCTAATGTTCTAGATGTTCTAATTGTTGCAAGGTGAAGACTCAAAATATGTTTTTTGTGATTATTGGAAAATCATGAATAAGAAATGATTGTTTAGTAGCAGTCTACGTACTAAGTTGCTTTCTAATATGCATTGTTATACCACTCATAATAAACACATTTATAGTCCTGACTACATTTGTCACCTTCTTCTTGACAAAACTTGGAATTATGACTAGTAAGCCTAACCAGAACACAGTTTTGGGTGGTTTACATTTGAATTCCCAGCTAGGATACTTACTTTCTATTTGTGATTGTTTTTGTTTTTTTCATTCAGTAAGTACATGTGTCTGTGGCTGTAATAGCTTGCTTTTCACTACATAATGGGCTAGATAAAGAGTAATGCGTTATTGGCAGTTATATTGTGGATGCTTTGCTTATGCAGCTGGGGAGCACAACTAGAATAGAATTCTAAGTAACCTGGACTTATTTCATTGTATATTAGTGTTTGCCAGTTAATCCATGTGGTACATATTGATTACTAAGTGGCATCACATTACTCAAAGCAATGTAACTATCTATATATCTTGTGGATGGCATTGTATGACTGATGGCAGTGACAAGTGTATCTTTTTCCCTGGACAGTTTTCAAGCTATGGGCTTTCCCTCTATCTCACACACACACTTTTATTTTGGGCCACAAATTAATGCATGCGCTGTTTTAGATTTGCCTTCCTGATTTAAGACCATTCAAACTGCTGTCATTAGGTTCTAACAATTTCCATATCCATCAGTTGCAATCAATCAACTGCATAACAGCTCAAATGTCTGATTACAATGAAAAAGGTCACAGTAAAGTGTTCCAGCTTGCTTCATACAAATGAATACTAGTCCTGCAAATCCAAACTAATGACTGTTAAAAGGGACCATAGCAGCCTCCATACCCAGGAATTGTAGTCCCATTGTTCACTATCTGCACCTTGGATATCTGATAGTGGTATAAACAAAACTTATCTCACACAAATGCACACTACTGCAAAGCTAGACTGTTTAAGCTGAACAGGATAAGCTACATTTGTCCACTGACAGCCCTTATCTAGAAGTTATAGTCATTTTGCTGTATACGCCTCATCTAATTGTGATAAAAAATAATACTTCTCAAATTCATAGTACAAGTATTAGGAATAAAGCCAACATCTAATGAGAGATAAAGGCCCAGAATCAGAGACAGATTAAAATAACATGTTTGCATTAGTATACATTTTCTGATGGCTATGAAGCTGAAAGTCAAATCACTGTCATTATTTAGTGACTGCAATCCTCAGTCAAGGACAACCCCTCCCCAAAAAATGAGGGGGAAAACATCAAATCATGGATAGGCTTTAATAGTGATAAAATAGCAGTGTTTACATGGGTACACATTTTCTGAAGGCTATGAAGTCTGAAAAAGTCAAATAGAAGTTTTCCTGCTGTTTTTCAAACTTGAACGCCACAAAGAAGCCAGGGAAGAGTTTTAAATTACTGCAGTTATGTTTTTTTTTTTCAGTGCTTTCTTTTTACTTATTTTATCAACTTGTATAACCTTTTTACAATTTTTTGGTTAAACTTGTTGGCTTTCTATCTTGAACAGTTGCTTTGATTAGACCCCATTAATCTAAGTGTTTTTTTTTTTTTTTTAATGAAGCTCCATTAAAATAACTGCTACTGTGTATTTCCTGGTTCCCTGGTTGTTTGTGTAGCTAAAAGATCCCCCACTTTGTTACACTGAGGTTTTTTCCTTCATTAATTCAGTGGATTGCATATTCATTTAGCTAATAAAAATATTTTGCTTGTGAGTTTCCACTCTTTTCACACTTTTATGGATTAATTGTACATTAAAGTGCAGTTTTTGATTGGTTTTCTAGTCTGGATGTAAGCTTGCTGAGAGCAATAGTAATTATTTGGTGGCAAGGAATGATTTGCTACTGCTTGTGAGGGGTAGTCATTATTGTCTGGAGTTGTAACTACAGTCTTATTGTCTCTTTCACATTTGTACTCAGCTTAACAGTGCTGGTAGCCCTTTACCTGTGTCTTTTCCAAGAATTCCAGGAAAGTAAGCTGAAACATATACATTGAGAAAAGTTTTTTCTGGTGTGAATCTTAAACTGCACAAAATATCAAGAATTGCTACACTTATAGTCATTTTGTGATTTCAGTAAAGTTTGCTTATTTAATTACATTTTATAACTTTTTTTGCAATTTGTTTAGTTAAATTTTCCAGCTTTGCATCTTGAACAGTCACTGTGCTGGTCAAGTATCTAACTGCATACATTTCTAATTAATATAAATGTTTTTCCCTCTTATTTTATATCTTTACCACTTTTTTACATTAAACTGTAGCTCAGTTAAAGTACCTGATATTGTGCATATCTTAGTTGCCTGCTTGCTTGTGTACCTCCATGATTCTCCATTTTGTTACACTAAGTGTTCTTTGTTACTTCATTGGATAACATCTCAGTCTAACTGACAGTAATGTTTTTTCCTGTCACTTTCTATTTTTTCCTACTTTTACAACTTAATGTTTCATTAAAATATAGTTTTCAACTGGTTTTGTAGTTTGTGTATAAACATTTTGAGAGTAATAGTGATTATTCTGTAGCAGTGAATAATTTGCTGCTATTTCTGAGGGGGGTAGACAGTACTGGTTGAAATTCTAACTAATTTCTAAATGGTTCTTTCATTATTTCACTCATGTTGCCCATCATGGTACTTGACAGATACAGGTACTTTGATTTTTTAATTCTCTCTTAGGAACCTTAGTCAATTCCACCTCCTAGTTATAACTGTATAAACTGCAGAGTTAAGCAGCAGTATATTGCAGATATCATACCTAGTATACACTAACTATTTACTAACTATCTGGTATTGGTGCTCAAACCACATTTTCATTATCTGCACTTATTAGAATATCCCAAATCAATAGCTTAAATATGAACAAAAAGAAAAGAAGGTTAGCATAATAATTAAGGTGTTTACTTTACAGACACAAAGTGCAGGGTTTGATTCTCACATGGGATAGTTAGCTAGGCTTAAAATATACCACAAGGGTAGTTAGCCTAATACTAATCTATGAACCAAGATGCTTCTTTCAGTGGTTGTTTGAATAGGCTCTGGTTTTGTGGTATGAGGTGCATTACTCTTCATGTGTAGACGTTGTGTAGACAGCTCAGACCAAACACATAGCCCTACATATTCTCAGGCTCTTAAACGTAAACTAAAATGACAAAGGCTTCCTAAATGTAAACTAATAAATAAGTACCCTAAGCAAACTCACAAACACGCAACACTGGCAGCACCCACCATGGAACATACATCTAAGAATCACATTGATTCAATCAAATGCCCATAAGGCAAACCTTTAGATATTTCAATATCCTAGTCTTAAGTGACTCCATACTGAGACACACTGATGCACCGCTTACCAGGCTGTGCAAGGACGGTGTCACAATTCACTGCCTATCAGGTGCTAGGATCTGCCACATCGCAATGTACTCAAGACCCTGCAGCACAAGTACATATATAACATAGCTATGGTGCTCATGGGTGTAAATGACTTGAGATCTTGAGCTGTATTTCTGTGAACCATATGAAGAGAGACATGATGGAGCTCTTGGAATATGTTTCCAAGACAAGTATGACCCTAACCTTGAGCAGTATTCTACCATCACCAAGAATGATGTTGCAACACGTCCAAAAAATTGTTCATTTAAAGAATTAGTCTAGCTTTTGATGTCATTCAAATAGGGTACAATATATATCTGGGAAGAAATGGTAGACAGTCCCAAATGCTTTGTCAAGGATGGCCTGCACCTATCCCCCAAGGATTTTGTATAATGACTAAACCCTTGTCTCCCCTATAGGGCATTTTCTTAGGCAATGTCAGTCTTCTAAAGCTTCCAACCTATCAAAGCATAATCTGGATAGAATTAAGGTATTGCAACTCTGTGCTAGGGGCCTTAACAAAGAAGTCCACTCTCTAGAAGCTCTCCTTACCCTGGAAAACATTGATACATGCATCATGACTGAGATCTGCTTCAAAACCAATGACAGTCCTCCTTCATTGCAGGGTTTTTATGCCTACTGCACATTAAGGTCCACTGCATTAGATGAAAGCATTAAAGGTCATGTTATGCCCATATTCCTATAACAAATTTCACTTCCAGACTTGTTAGACAAGATAACAACCTGGAACTCCTCCACATCTAGCTTACTTTTAACAAACCCTTTATTTTATTATAGATATCTGTAGGACCCTCTCTATATCCCCCTTGGCTTATACCTCCAACCTAACTAGTATGCAGTCTTGGGTTTATATTAGGACATTGAATGTTCTAAATATCGAACGCTCGAAAGAGTGAAAATGCAGGACCTCGAAGTGCTTTTTTCGAGATTGCAGTACACTGAAGATCGAAGTATTTGCCCTTTCCTCACTGTAGTCGATCTCGGAGTTGGAATATATATTTAGCGGGGGAGTGTGGGGGTGCAGCCCCTCACAATAATGACTTTGAGGTCCTGCATGTTTGCTCTTTAGAGCGTTCAATATTTAGAACATTCGATGTTTTAATATAGATCTGCAGTCCCAATACACTAAGACAAATACCATTTGCCTTGAAGGCTTCAACTACTCCTCAAACATCTATACCCAGAAATATCTGGACTTCATCAATAAAAACTCTCTGGACCAGTTAGTCCCACCCCAACTAGGGTCAATAAAATACGGGCTTTGCTTCTTACCAGTATGGGACAGCTCTGCTCTCCAGCAACTGTCACTTTCTCCTTTGTCAATTTGGACCATAAATCAGTCACATTCACCATAAGACTGAAGCTGAAAGCACCCTCAAATTCCTTGGCATTCAGTGCTAAGGCTAATCTACTAAAACTGCGTGTTGATCTGACTAAATTCAAAGTTCCCATCAAACCTGATGCCCCCCCCCCACTTATGAGGACTCTACTGCCAGATTCTGTGTGCATGTAAATAGTTGCATAAATGCATCTGTTCCTCTCTGAGGTAAATACAATGCCAAATTTAATAATAAATCCTTATGGTTGAACCAAAATATAAACAGGATCTATGGTAACAAAAAAATAAAATAAAATAAATAATTGCATGAAAAATAAATTTAACTCTCAAAATGATAAAAATGTTCTTGTTAAAGTAGCCAGGGGACTCTGGATGCTATTCGAATCAATCAGTGCCAGATATGAGTTAAAAATAGTAATCTATGTAAAGGATAACAGCAAACCCTTTTTTAACAATTTTTAGAAACATCATAAACAATGGTCAACAGTGCACAGAGTTAATGGTAAATTATATCACATACTTGGACCCAGAGGACATACCCAATCTACTACCCCACAACGTTTGCTCATGTCGTCCACCTCTCCCATATTCCCAAATCATGTGCCCACATTGACACCCCATCAAATCTCCCAAGAACAAGTCTTCAAATCACTATCTAAGAATGCTTCTTCCATGGGATTAGATAACACACTAGGCTGGCTACTTGTCGGCCTGAAACATGACTTGCCAGACCCTGTACAGAGGGTGCTCAATAATGGCCTGTTAGCAGGCTTCGTTATGGATGAATGGAGAACACCAGTCATCCATTTGCACAAAGTTGGGGCATCAATGGACCTGGGTGATTATAAACCCATAAGTCTGACCAGCCTCATCTGTAAGGCTAAGGTAAGGATCACTGTGAAATTAATAAATATGGATGTAGGCAACCTACAAACTTTCAACTCAAGCCAGTTTGGGTTCATCAAGAGCAAGGTTTGCTTACTTAACCTGGTTAATTTCTTCAAGAAAGTTACTGAAACAATGGATGAGGACAAGTCAGTTCATACTACATACTTAGACCTCACAAAGGCATTCAACACCATCCCACACTGAGTAATGTAGATAAAATCAAATATAAATCTCTATGTAACTCACAGATAGCAGATTGGCACCCAAATAGAAATCTGGAAATTAAGGTGGGCAGGTCTTCTTACTCCAAAAGACCTGTCACTAGTGAAATACCTGGGGTCTAGTACTTCGGGTCAAAGTGAATGTTAAGGTTTTATGAATGACCAAGTTTACAGATGACTGTAAACTTGTTTCCACAATAAATTCCCCAAAAGAAGCAAACCTCCAAACACTTGTCACAACTGCAGCAACCCCAATGCTTTCTCACTAAAAAATCAAGGGCCTAAATCATACAAACTATGCAGACAACCTCAAAACCATTTCCTTTTTCCCAATATCATATAGGCTACTAAGAGGTAGCCTCTGCATCATATACAGAGCCCATACCTCTCAACCTGTTAGAGCAATAAATCTGGACAAAGCCATAAATAAAAGTGGACAAAGGCCCCAAAATAGGGACAATGTTTAAATGTTGCACTTACAAACATAGTAAGTTGACAAAATAACAGGTTTTGCATTAGCATGATTTCTCTGAAGGGTATTAACTCTGAAACTGAAATGTTTGTCATTATTATCTAACCTCATTCTTTAATAATTTGTCAATAATTTGCCAGAAAACTGAGGCACAAATCTGGACATTCTGCGGAAATCTGTACGGTTCAAAGGTATGACAGAGCCTCAACAGAGCTTCTCCTGTCAGATCTATTACACATTTGCCTGTCCTATGGAGGCATGAGCACCCACTCAAGGGATCTCAGTCTTTTTTGCAACTTAAATTGTACATGTTGGAGAGACAGGTGTGAGAATACCTCTTCTGCTGAACTGTCTTCTACTCCACATAAAGCAAAGTACTTCTTTTACTGTATGTAAACATAATTCGGATAACTGGATGAGATACTATACATTTACCTTCCAGTTTAGCAACATTCTTTCTTATAGATTGGAGCAGCTAGTAAATGCCCCAGCAAATCCTTGTTCTACCCCCCTCTGGGTTGTTCATACTCAAAATATAAGGGCTAAACTACTACCAGGGGAAGGTAAGGTTAGGTTACGTAAGATCCTCACAAATCAATAGCCTAGCAATAATCCATCAATCTGATAAAAACTTATAAGGAAAAAGGCCAAAACATGATATGACATGATGCAAAATCAGGGACAATCTCAATTTAGTTTTATATGCTAATATTAGCTTTAAAGTAATGGAAACTATAAACCAAACAAACAACAAATTACTTTCATCCACAGCAAATTGTGACTCTGTATAGAGGATTATTGGCTTTTTAATTTTTAATTTATTCTTAAGCAAAGAAATGCTCCTTTGTTAAGTATAGAAAATATATAAAGTAGCTGCAACAACCTATACTGCTCATACACACATGTAAGTGGCAGGCACTATGAGTATACACAGGAAATACTCGCAGTGTCTATTATTTTAACATGTTAGTTGTCAATTGCTTTGTGCTGCATATAAGCAAACTAAAATGAACTACTAGTACTCAGTATTTTGTTGGCTGACCATAGGCCCCCAGGAGTTAATGGCCCTTGACATCACCCTGAAATACCCCTATTATAATCCACCTCTGAGTTTGAGGTGCAGAGTAAAAACCTGTCAGTGCTTCAATTTCTAAGACAGTTACAACTGAAAATGTGTGCACTGAAACCCTATGTTTAGGTATTAAAGCTAGCTTTGCTGCAGCTCTTGAGGTGAGTCAACACTACTTCATTTTCCACAAGGACAGGGACCACACCCTGACATAAAAAACACACCATAAAACAAGGGGAATGGAGGGAGGGAGCAGCTACTGTACCAGTCATCATATGAACATCTTCTGTTATAGTAAGTTCACCTTAAACAACCATACTATGTTCTTCATACTGAGCATGACTGCAGTAGCCTTAGCTATATGGCGAGATTACCATAGCTAACTATATTTGGGAGGTAGATGGAGAAAGGTCCAGAGCTCCTGGAGAATGGTCCTATCAAAGCATGATCTAGACCTAGAGAAGGAATTGAGCTTGTAGTGCTTTGAAAAAGTATGCACAGAGGACCAAGTAGCAGCTTTTAGAAGAATACTTCTAGAATCCAACATTTTCCAAAAAGCCAAGGTCCTTGTAAAGTGGGCCTTGATCCTGCCTGGAATAGATTTGTCTTGGTGAGCATAACAAAATGTAATAGCCTTAGACAACCATTTGGAAAAGTATGTTTTAATACTGGTTATCCCTTCTTCTTACCTTCACAAGAAATGAACAATTGATTCAATGATCTGAAAGATTTAGTTATGTCAAGATAGTACTTGAGTTGTCTGTGGAAATCCAAGGTATGAAATATCTTTTCACTTTTATTTTTAAGTTCAGGAAAGAAAACAGAGATGGATAGCTTGGCTTAAAGCAAACCTGGATTCCACTTTAGGCATAAAAGAAGGATTGGCTCTCAAAGATACCCTATCCTTGTGAAAAATGAGGTAGGGTTGACTCACCATAAACATAAACAACTCCACATGACTATGCAAACATATTGAATCTGAATTAACAAAAGAAATGGCTATGCACTAAGTTGCCACCAGCAGGTAATGAAGACAATTATTTTATTTATTTTTTTTATTATTTTTAAATAAACAAACCCCAACTTCACAAAAGAAGGAAATGCACCATTCTCCCCAAACTAGTTGCCATACTCAGACTTAATACTATAAATAATACAATAATATTTAATAAAACTATAAAGACATTATGTAAATCTTTATATATTGCTAAGCAGAACCTGAGACAGAGGCATACATCTGAATTTTCAAAAAAGATTGATTGGTATAAATAAAATCAATTATGTTAAGCACATTGCTATGGGAGATGGAATAAAGTCAGTTCTTAAGAAAGTTAATAATAAGTCGGTGTCACTGTCCTCTGTAACTGTTGTGGGTCCAATACTCACTTATATGGAGCAGAAAGTGGGCCATTGCTGGATACGGTCACTGTGGTGTTGTGTTTATTAAATCATTTGTTTATTAAAGAAATGTTTCTTTACTTAAATAATAAAGACCTCAATGAATAAGCAACCTTAACCATAGCTGCACATGTTCAGATTACAGCTACAACAAATATGAAGTAAAAACTTGCACTATTAATTAATTCTTTTAGTTAAAATGCTTGTTCTCATAACAATCATTATGCTTAGCATTAGTAAACACTGCATAACAGACCCAGCAAAGCTAGAGTCTTCACTTTCCAAACGTTAAAGCTTTTAATTAAAATGAGTTAGCAGGGCTGTGCATATATTTTTAATACAGTTATTTCATTGCAGTTAGTGAGTAGCGGGCCATGAGCCCCACTGGAGCTGGGGACCCTGGGCAGCTGCCTGAATTGCCCCTATTATAATCTGCCACTGCTTGTTGGTAAGGTTTGTAAACAATTTTAAGATGCATTCTATTGGATAGCTATTATCTTTCTTCCAGTGCATGATATGCCATTGTAATCTTTTATGGCACCAAACAGATTATATCTTAGAAAAAAACGAGGCAGCAATGAACACTTTGATACCAGTAAATGAAGCAGATACTTTTTAAATATTGTATATTGCTTATATTACTACCAGTGGCATGACATATCTTTATCATAGTACAAACATTTATTTATTTATTTGCTTTTGTTTACCAGAAAAGTCTGTCTGGGAACTGAAATGCCCATTGTCAGTGAAGGCCCATTTTGACAATACAAAATAAAACAGTCAACAAGCATTATTTACAAAGCATATGGGATTAAGGAAATACATGTTTTCAAGATATTCTGAGCAGAATCAAATATACTATATTAATACACTTTTATAGCATCCATAGTGGACAGAGCTAGGAACGCATACTTTAAACTGTAGCCATAGTACGATTGCATAGTTTATTAGCTGTCAGATGATATTTTAGGTGGATTTAAATTGTTGCAGGTTATGTAAAAGCTTGATGTGATTTGGAAGTTTGTTCTGTGCCTTGGAGATGTGACAGAGAATAGCAAGTCAATACAATTATTATATTTTATAACAGACAGTAATTTAAGTTCTGAGGCTCTTAGGTTTCTATTGGGTACATGCCATTAAGTGGATAGTGAAGTATTCTGTGTGCTGTGAGTAGCTGGAAGAAGCTTATGTGCTGAGGAAGTTCAAGCCAGTTGAGGGTGTAGAGCACCATTCAGTGATGGGAGTGGTTTGGGAGGCTGCAGGCAAATTTGCTAATTTTGTTGCAATACATTCTAGTTTGCGTTTATTGGAAGAGTTGAGATTTGTGAATATTGTTGAGGTATACAGGATGTAGGAAGGAGAAGGGAGATGGCAGCTATTTTTTTTACTATGATCACTTAGGAGGTGCTTTGCTCTATAAAGAACATCTAGTTTGTACTATGTCTTTTTGACTACAGTGTCAACTTGCAGGTCAGTTTTAAACTTGTCAATGATAAGTCTTAGTAATTTTGTGTTGGTGGTGTTTTCAAATTTTATGCTGTTTAAGGAGATGATATTAAGGTTATTCTACAAACACTGTAAGGTTATTATTTTAATTTACGTGGCTATTTATATGGAAAATAGAAAAGCATATATTACTTGTTACTAAATTGTATAACTTAAGCCATGGTGATGCAGTGGTAGCATTGTCGCCTCATAGCAAGAGGGTCTCCCATTCGATTCTCGGCTGGAGCACCTTCTGTGTGGAGTCTGCATGTCCTCCCCGCAGTCGAGTGGCATTCGAAAGACATGCGTGAATGGGAGTGCCTTCATTGAAGGTTGGGCGTCAGGCTGGCACCTCGCGTTTATATCACGTTATCGAAAGATGAAAATAGCGAGCACTATTTCATCGGCCCCAAAACATCTAAACATGAAAATATCGAACATTCAGAACAGCGAATTTTTTCCCATGGAAAAAATTTGCTGCTCCGAAACACATACACACAACACAAGCACATCAAACAAACAGCAACCACACACATACACTTAAATTCCTACATCTAACGCTACAGTAAACTAAACATACACTACTATCTACCCACTTACCTTAACCTAAACCCTAACCCTAAGGTCCGTCACTACCGCACACTCACCTAACCCACGCCCTAACCCTAACTCACTTAACCCGCCCCTAACCCTAACGTACAAACAATCGCACACTTACCTGAACCCAACCCATAACTTTCCACCACAGTGTTAAGAATAGCGAAGCCACAGAAACGACCAACCGAATTCTTTCCAGAGGAAAGAATTCGCTGTTCTGCAGCTTCGCTATTCTTAGCGTTCCTGAATAGTGCTTGATATCAGAACATTCAAAGTTTTAATACTTCAATGTTCTGATATAGACCAGGCACCTCGGCACCATAAAAATCGACTGCCAATCATTAGCGGACCGGAGTTCCACTGTGACGACCCCTAACCGGGAAAAGTCGAAAGAAAAACAAACTAAATTGTATAACTTAGATCTAATGATGTTCTGACAAGGGAGAAAGTTCTCATGTCTTGTTTTAACTTAATAAACCATGGTTTAAATAAGCAATTCCAGCTTGAGCCTTTTTGCATTTTTAAAAAATGCAAAGTGATCTTTGACACAGATCTGACATAAGAAATGGTGATGATGTCCCATTTTAGTAATTCATAAATCAATATCTAGAGCATTCATTCATGTACAACTAGCTTTCTCTTTCTGTTAATAAATACACACACACGCACACACGCACACACACACACACACACACACACACACACACACACACACACACACACACACACACACACACACATATATATATATATATATATATATATATATATATATATACATACATACGAGCACTATTGTGGTAAAAAGGGGAAATGTGTTACAAGACAAGAGGAAACCAGGCATAAGTACACTATGCTGCTAGAAAGGAAAATCAGTTTAGTTCTATAGTAGAGTAAACAAGAATATCCCTGAATCACATCTCTAACAAAATGCACTCCAGCTTATACAAAGCATGAGACCCATTTCAGTAGCATAAAAGGAGAACTGATAACATCAATAGTTGTTTCAAATGATATGCATTCATTTAAAATTGAACATTACTGTAAACACTGTATTCAAGCCATCAAGCATACACAATGTCAAACCTGACTCCCCTTTTAAATTTTAGCAGACAGTGTTGTAAAACACTGAACTAAAGAACAAAACTCATTGTTAAGCGAAACAGCACATTTGAGCAGATGGTAGTGATGCAGTTTAGAATGGAGAATAAGAGATACTTTGCACAGCGTGATGACCTGAATAAAGTTCATTGGCCATGCATTTTACTGCAGAAATTGTACATACAGCAGTACAGACAGTTAAAGCAGTTTAAGCATACAATTAAATAATATATTTACCCTAAAAGCAGAAACTAAGGGAGGGGCACACCCAAGCCATGCATCCAGAGGATAAAGACTAAGGCAGTTAAAGCTAGTAGAGTCAGAGGGGATATTTTCATTTTTCTTGTTAGAAAATATGCTGGAGTAGACAAGTAGAGAGCACAAGCCATCCAGGTTAAGACAAGACAAGGCTGTGGGACCAGACAGGTAGCCATCCCAATTCCCCAGGAAGTTGGCTATTGTTCCAGTCATCTGATGATGGTGGTGATTTTTAATTGACTTTATTAATTTGGTCTGTGGTTAAATCCACTAAGCACAAGTGGGTTTGCCTGAAAGCAGCACATGGTATTCTATTGAGTTTCTCCAAGTCGAACATTTGCCAGTAGAAACTGTGGAAGTCAGACCCAGGGCTTTAGGATGAAGCTTGCTAGTTGCTCACAGGCTTAACCCTCAGAGCTAAACTACCAGTCAAATATTCAGTAGTTTGCTGGTCTGTGGCTAGGTATCAGAAGTCTGGGAAAAGGCTATAGAAATGCCACTTTACAAGCAGAAGGAGGGATGTCAAGCCAGTCTGGGAAACTACAAACTAGTAACTTGACTTTTAACTGTAAGGGAGGCAACTGAAAATGTTCTGAGGGAGCGGCTGGTACCATTACTAGGGCAATCAAGTTCAGGATATGAGTAATGTGCTTCAGAGATTGGTTCTGGGTCCTGTGTCCTTGAATGTGCTTCTCTAGGCTATGGTACTGGACATCAAAAATACAGTAACTTTTCACTGATGATAGCAAGTTTGGAACTATGGTGGCTGATAAGAAATAACCCAAGGAGGCTCTAAAGAATCTTTCAGATTGGACAGACATGTTGCTACTTAGATTCAATATGGATGAATGCAAAATGCTGCAAGCAAGACATAATCCGAAGGTGAAGTTATAGCACAGCTGGACACTCAAGCAAATGGAGGAAGAGGAAAACTATAGTGTAATCTCCATGTAGTAAAGAAGCATGCATAGGGAAATACATGTAGTGCAAAAAGGCAATGTGCAAAGTTAACAGGAGGATATGTGCATTTTCAAGAGAAAGTTAAGGATAGGGAGATGAATCTTCACCTGCATCGGTCACTGGTCTGACTGCAGCAGGGGTGCTTATTGTTAGTATTCTTTCCTGCCATTCCAGAGAACTCAGTGGACAATGGACAAAGGGACATTACAACATTGGAAAGGGTACAGATGAAGACAACAAGGGTGCTAGGAGGTTTGGGAAAAGATTGGACTATGAGAAGATGCTTAGCTAGTGAGAACTCTTTGCTGGAAACAAGTAGGGATAGAAAATATATACACAACATGGACTTCAGGGGGTGGATTGTAGGAAAAAAGCACATGCTGGACTGGGGGGGTGTAATGCGTTCCTGTTTCATAGAAATGGTAATTAACACATAGAACAAGGGAGTGTTGGACTGTCATTCACTCAATACCTTTGAAAAGACCTGTGACAGGTGAAGTATTGAGGAAGGATGTGCAGAAGACAAGATGCAAGGTGTTGCATACATCCTGCAGCTGAGATGAACAACCGGTCTTCTTCTGCTGATACAATATGTTTGTGTTTTTGTATATTGCCAGTTATAAGTCATTCTGATGTCATCTCAGATGGTTCCAGCAGACTTTTGAAGATCTATACTAAGAAAGTACTTGAAAATGCAAGTAACAGGCTACCCAAAACCAAGAAAAGTCAGTGGAAGAATCAAGTTAAGGGCATAATTTGCATGAGCATAATCGGTGAAAAGTGATCTTTATAACGGCCAGCTTAAGTGAAATTTTTACTTTAGCATGCAGCTACTCTGTGGAGAAGACTAACATTTTATTAGCTGGACATAGAAATGGCAGAATATTTGAAGTATGCTGAAATACATAGAATACTTGATTGGTCTCACACATTATCTTGACCGATTAATAGATGAATCCCATACAGTTCAGTAACAGGGCCAGTGCAATTTCAAGTACAGTAAAAAAAAATTTAGAGTTAGAGTAGACAGAGAAGTAAAACATAGTTAATGTGGGTGCTACACTGGGCAGTACATAAGAAAAGCAAGAACTGATGTAGTCCAGATGTGCAACAACCAAGGCTAAGAAAAGTGCAAAAATGAATGTCAGAAGCCACAAGTGAGCGACTATTGTTGTTAAGAAAATTATAGCATTGATTTGTGAAAAAAAATAAATATCCATAGTGCTGTTTGTAAATGGCATTGTGTGTCTTACATCATTCCACATAAGAGCACCCAGAATCTACAGCCTGGTGAGGAATACTGCCCGGGATTCACTCACCTCTCAAAGAAAGATGGTATTCACGCTTCACACCATGTTAGCATATGCATGATCACTGCAAACAAATATTTTACTATTGTTAATCAATTAAACAATGTGAAACTAATGAAAGACTGTGCAGTAGAGTGCAAATCGATGCCCCCAGGAATTAGAACCAAACCCTCAAAGGAAAGATAAAGGACAGTCTGTTAATATGCTTGTCTCTATTGTTGATTGCTTAGTTTAATAGAAACATTGTATAGTATTTTCCCTGCAAACATAACTTTGTTTCTCACATCCATGTTGATACTTCATTACTGAATAAATCAGTGTGCTTGACCACAGCTTTACGTTCATTCCTAAAATCTCCAGTCTTACTTGGTTACGGAAAGTTAAAACATGGAAGAAATAATTTAATCAAGTTTATCAAATACTGAAAGAATGGAACATATTTAACATAGAGATAATGTTAGGTTCATGAGAGAAGAATCTGACATTTTGTGGCAGGGGATTTAAGAGAGAAGAAATGAAAATATATTATTCTGTTGAAAGGAAAATAGAAGAATAAAACAAATTGCTCTGAAATTTAATGTTGCTGAAGGCTGGTGAGAACTCTTATTATGTGCTGGGACTGAACGAAATAAGTAGGTCTAAAGAAAAAAGCAATGACAGGCTTGAATGACCATATGAATGCCTGGGAAAAAGAGACATCTGGAGAAAATACAATACAAACTGCGTAGTTATACAGATGTTATAATGGATTGGAAATCATTTCTGTTGACAGTTGTGTGTGTTTTGCATGTTATATTAAAATATATGCGCTATTAATGTTATGAATTAAAATATATTTACTTACAACTCCAGAACTGAATCAGTACATATGCAAATGGTGGAATAATTTCATAGTATTTTCATGTAAGTTATACAGTGAATACTGCCTACTGAATTTTAGAATCCCACGTTTTAAATCTGAATTCATATAAAACCAGGTTAAAAGAACTAAAACAAAATGTTTTCATTTGTACAGCTGAAATATAGCCTTTATATGTGTGCATACATCCCAGAATGGTCCTCACTTGCTAAAATGTCTTTCAGGTGTGGATAGTGGTGTATCTGGGAAAGTGCTGTGGTGGCAGAAATGAAGGGCAGTCCCATTACACGGAGTGCAATGATTGAGGGAATTGTCCTGTCACACTCATTATTCAATATGGGAAGCAATATGAAGTCATCAGCCTCACCAGAGAACAGAAGAAATGAAAACTGCTGCATGCATGGGCAATTCTGGCTGTCGTTTTTGACAAACCTTTACAAACACAGCATTCAGCCTACCCTCCCCCACCACCTGTGTAACACACACAGCGCACTGCATCAGTTTTACACCATGCAATCCATCTAAAACAGGCACCGTAGCACTTCACTCCCACTAAATTACAGTGATCTAGTCTCAGATGGCTTGCCTGTTTCTTTTAGTACTGCCTCTGTAACTGAAACACTGATTAATGTTCATGCCCTGAATGGAAAATACACACTCTGCCTCTGTCTGAAAAAAATGTTAATAGCAATTAAAATGCTACTTTTCAGGATCTCTTTATGCCCTTAAATTGTCTACCAGGACAGTTTTCTACTTTTTAATAACAGTAGTGATCTTAATCCTATTATAAATAAAAGTCCAAAAAGACTCACAATGTATATAATCAATGGAATGGACTGACGACATAGATATGAAAGATACCTAGGGCTTTGTTCAGTTGCATGAATGTTGTATGTTTCAAAAAAAAAAAAGAAGCCCCACTTCTTTTGCAAGTCACTTATAAAAAGTGGTTCCAAAATATTTTAACAGTACTGTGAGAGCAAATAGATTTATGTTGTCAACATCAACCACCTCAAACAGCATCTAATAACTACAAGAAGACAGTGTCTTGACAGGAAAGGCAAAGAACTTGTATCCTAGATAAAATGCAGTACCCTCAGGCTGAAAAGAGTACTTCTAGTGGTTCTAGGACAGTCTTTTAAGTTAATGCAAAAGATCCAAAGTGGCTATCTGAACTCTAATAAAAATGAAACCACACATAATTCCAAATCCCAACCATGGTTGTTTTAGCAAAGTCCTTATGAGCACCAACTACAAAATTATTCCGATTCTAAACTTGCACAATCCATGGTAAGGAATATACTTGGGGCCCTATTAAAAACAAAACAAACAAACAAAAAAAAAACAAAGAAAAAAATGGTATGCAATGGCAGTGTTTTTGTTGTTTGTCTTTCGGCTTTTCCCGGTAAGGGGTCACCACAGCGGAACTCCGGTCTGCTAATTCATTGGCAGTAGATTTTTACGAAACGCCGAGGTGCCAGCTCAATGCCCAACCTTCAACGAAGGCATGCCCATTTATGCACGCATGTCTTTCGAAATGTTACCCAACTGTGGGGAGGACATGCAGACTCCACACAGAAGGCACTCCCAAGCCAAGCTGAGAATCGAACGGGAGAACCTCTTGCTGTGAGGTAACAATGCTACCGCCGTACCACCGCGGCAGTCTATGCAATGGCAGTGTGACTCTACAAATTACGTGGTACATACAATTGCAAAAGTGATTCATGGAGAAGGATAGGGAGAATGCACATTACAGATATGCCATGGACAAAATGGAAAACAAAGTGTCATGCAAATGAACTGACAGGTGTTACAGTCTGAAACTTTGCAATTAATGAACTGCAAGCAGCTTGCACAGTGACATAATGTACATGGAAGGGGATTAGGAAGAGATGTGCAAATTATTCATATCTGATAGAAACAATGCATAACTTTCAAATTACTTTACTTTTATTAGATCTATGCTAGTTAACATCACTGCCAGTCTAGTGTTGGCGCCCTGATGTCCAATATATCATTGCTACTGTGCTAGTAGGAAGTACCAGGCATGAATACTGTATGCTTGTTTTAACAGGACAAATTCTGCTTTCATAGTTTCATAGATTCAAAGATTGTTACAAGGCTAATGACCTGGGGCCCTTTCTAAGCCGAAGTAAGTTTTCCTGAGAGAAGAATGATGTCACGTATCCAAATAGGATATTGAGGGGGAAGTGTTTATAAGCTACCTCTGCCATAAGGAACGTGGGTGCTAGGTCCGGTTTAAATTTCCTATTCCATATCCACTGGTCTGGGTTGCACTTAAATTGGATAATAGACAAACTCAGCTTCATATATATGAGAAGCCTGTTCCAATAGGAGGGACAGTCTCTGGGATACATACCTGTTTAGCCAGCATGGTCTGTTTAAGTCTCAGACAAAATTCAGGTCCCTAGACCTTGTATTTCTGGCACTATTTGACTTACAAATATGCAGGAGATCCATACGTTTGGGGTTTGTGGATGCCTTGTAAGCCAGGCATAGGTCACTCGTGAGCAATCTATAGGAGACTGAGCAGACAAAAAGGGCTTTAAAGGCACTCTGAATTTTGTTATGCCTTGTATTCTTTTTGTAAGGAATCTCTGAGATTGTTCTAGTTGCTGCATGTACCTGGTCAGGTACATAAAAAAGGAAGCACTGTACTCTATGATTGGTCTGATAAGAACAGACTACAATGGGATAACAACCTCTTTGGACTTAGAGGCCATGCCCTCACTTATAAGCTGCACAACATAAAAGGATTTCCTCACCACTGTGGCTATGTGGTAGCTAGGATGGTTGTCTCCCCAAAGGGTACATTACATACTTCTTAGCATTGTTTAAAACCATAATGTTGGCACCATTTGTTAGTCAGAGATAGGGCTTTTTGAAGAATGCTAGTGTCTGCAGGGGAGTTGATAATAACCCCCAGCTTGCAACTGTCTGCAAATTTAGTCAGCCATAAACTTTCAGCATTTGTTTCCATTTCAGAGAAATAGATGCCAAAAAGGAGAAGATCCAGAACCGAGTCCTGGGTCACCCTGTTAGTGACTGGCCTCTTGGTGGAGCTGGCCTCACCTGTTTTCATCTTCTGGGTCCTAACAGTGAGCCATTTGGCTATCCATTGGGTGATAAAAGGGTTTATACCTAATTTAGTGAGCTTGTCGATAATGTCCGAGTGGGGTATTTTTATCAAAAGCCTTGGACAACTTGAGGTAAGTTGTGTGCACAGTCTGGTCCTTATCCATTGCTTTGGTGAGCCTCTCAAAGAAGTACAACTGATTTAATAGGCATGACCATCCTTTAACAAAGCTGAACTATAATGGATCCAGCATTTGCAGGTTACCTATGCTGTCATTTATCATGTCCATGTTGATTCTTTCCATGGCCTTACATATGAGACTGTGACATATGGGCCTATAGTTACACAGATCAGTGGTTGGGCCTTCTTAGTGCAGAGGAATGACTGTAGCCATCTTCCATTCCTCAGACACAAAACCTGACTGTAGGCTCCAGTTAAAAAGTGATTCAGATGGGCCAGAGAGGTCATGTTTCATGCTATTTAGTAAGCATCCAGGGATGTTAGGCAAATAACAAGAAGTAATACAGCATGCCACTAAATATTTATAGTTAAATGAGAAGTGCTGTTTCTTAGCTCCTCCCACTAATTAGCTGGATGTTATTCACTGTGTGCAAAAGAATTGTTTTCTAACTGACCCCAGCCAAAACCTCTTAAAACTCCAAAAAGAGCAAAAAACATAAAACAAAATGCAATATAAAAGATAAAAAAAATGGAAGTACTCAAACCTTAAATGAATAACTTCAATCCAAAATCAAATGCAGACTACAGCTAAATAAAAATGCCACTAAATATTTGTAGTTAAATAAGGAATGCTATTTCACAACTCCTCTCACTAATTAGCTAGATGTTATTTATGGTCTGCAAAAGATTTTTTTTTCTAACTGTCCCTTCCAAAGACCTCTTAACACTACAAAAAGAACAAAATATTTAAAACCAAATGCAATGTAAGAGTGAAGATATAGAATGGAAGTAACCAAACCTTATATGTATAATTCCATTCCAAACTCCAAAAAGATAGCCTCACAATGGACAAGCCATACCAACTGTGACAGTCAATGGATGTGGCAGGTGGAAAATGTTGACCAATAACTGTGCAAGCCAAAGTCATATCTGTTGTAACTATCCTTGTCACAGGCACTTTCCAAAGTACTATCAGGAGACAGCATAAGCATATCTTAATCATCTGCCAGTTGCATCTTGCAGCAGTTTTTGGATATCTGCTGTCACATGCAGACAAGTGCATAAGCTTGCAAATAACAAAGGAGTAAGTAAACTCATCATGTGTGTTTCTGTCTTAGTCTGCTGCATGCCAAGCATACTTGGGGCAGTAGAAGGCACACAGCTAGCCATAAGCAAATGTGCTATAGGTGATGTAAATGCTCTCCTTAATAGGCACACATAATATTTGATGAACTGCCTAGTGGTATGCAACCACAGGGGTTGCATCATGGATGTGTGCACCTGCCATGCAGGGGGGGGGGCAATCATGATACCAGTCTGAGATACCTCTGTACCATGTGCCATGCATATGATTCAGGGTAAAAACCCCAAGGACATTTATTAGGTGATGCTCAATATTCATTGGAACCATGGCTGAGGACACTCATACACTCCCCTTCAAACACCTGCACTGGAAGCCTATAACTGTGTACATCATCATGGCTGAAACATTACAGACTGCCTCTTTGGATGCATGAACTGTATGGACAGTTTTGATACTCCACTCCCATAAACTCATGTAAAGGCCTGCCATATGTATATGCCCTGCTGAATACCACACAGTTCTATGCAGAAAACCTGGTGACATGTGCAGTAATAAATGATGAAGGGGTTAGAAAAGGAACCATTGCCACCACCATCTCTAGGTCCACCCCAAGGTGTACCAGTAGTATGATATTTATAAGCCCAGCAGATATGGAATACCATAGCTGCTAAAGTCTTCAGACCAAGGTCGGTTGTGATAGCTGTAAGAAAAGCAATATATATTAGTAATCATAATATAAAGGATTATGAGCAGGTCACCAGTCATAACTAACTTATTATGCACTCGAGGCATGGATGTCAAGAAATTCACCTTGTTAGCGAAGCTCAAAAGGTGAATCTTGGCATTCATCTTGAGAACACATAATTAAAAGTTATGATCGGAGACCTGGTCATAATTCTTTGTAGTGCATGGAGCTTAATCTGTTCCATGTACTACTGTTACAGAAAAGAAAAAAAAAAGCTAAGTGTTTTGCTGTCTTTCAAAGTTGTAAAGCACTTAGCAATAACTATCAGAAAGACAATGTAACACAATCCCTTATGTTCCTACTAACCTTGATATGCCTCTCAACTCTGCAGATTTTTGCAGACTGTCCAAATTTTTGCCTTCTATGTCTGGTCAGTTCCTCATTAAATATTTTGGTTGTGGACTATCAGTTTAGGATTAAGGTCACTAAATAATGACAAACATTTACGTTTCAGACTTTGTAAACTTCTTAAAAGGCAGGCAAGCACACATCCTATTATACTAGCAACTTTTTAAGTTTATAAGAGGAAGGGACACCTTATCGGTATAGACAGCAGGCAGACACAAATCTGATTTTTATTCTGACACTGTCTTCGCTGATCACTACTGACTGATTTGACCTTAAAAAGTTAAGCAGGGGGTGCTTAAGGTTTGTTAAGACTAGATGTTGTGCTATAGTAGTGCTTAACTGATTTGCCTTTTTTCTGAATATCAGTGCATAATCACCATGCTCCATGCACTGCACAATGATAAGATGTACATATACAGGTACTGCTAGTAATACATACCCAAATTCTGAACAGTCATGCATACAATAATGTTATATTCAGTAAGCTCCAGAGGTAGTGTCATAATTATCCAAGCTAGTTACATGACACAGGCTGAAACGCACCAGAAGTATGTGGTACCCAGAAACTCAAGGTCTCCCACATGATGAAGAAACCTCTAAACCTCTCCCATGGTCTCCATGAGAGGTAGATGCCCAGCTCCTACCATGCCACCATCAAGAAGAAATATCCCTCTGTGCAATGAGATACACACATCTTCATCTGCTGAAGCACCAGGATTAGATGCATTGCAATGTGTCCTGCCAGCAATGGAGAGGATGTACCTCCCCGATGGCCACTATGCATGGGCTGAGGGTGTTGCAGTGTCTGAATGGGTCAACACAGGTACATCAGATGATGGGGTGACTGTGAAGCTATCCATCACTTACCTGAGACAGAGGTGCCTAGAAAAATATGGGTTGTATATGCCGGGCTGCTTGCAATGACTGCTGTCTTCATGTATGTCATGACACAGCCTTTTTAACCCATTGGCAGCATGTGACAAAGTATGGTAGGATGGTAGTCTGCAATCTAACATCTTAAGAGTGTTTCTTGACATATCATACACCAACTATATGGACTGCAGACTTTAATATGCAGTCCATGGCATACAGTCTGTTTGCCGAGCAGGTCTACACTCACACACTGTGCTGTAGTAGCTCTCCATGGTATTTCAGGGTTGCAGCAGTGGCAGCTACTCCACATCAGTCCTTTTGTACCTTACAGGGCTACTGTCACTACAGGGGTGTCACAAATGAACTGTCTCTATGGAGCCTTAACAAGGCCACGTGCGTGCCACTATCACGGGACTCAGAAGCAGCATTACTGTGTGGAGGAGAACAGCCAGGTGATGTGTCTTCAGCCTGAAATACACATATTGGGCCCTCCACTGGTAGGGCAGAGGTATCTGTGGGGGAAGCTCTAACACTCACAAATGCATGGTGTTCTCGCCTATGTCCTCAGAGTGCTTGGCTTGTATATGGTGCCATCTAGGCTAAGATAAGCACTTTAAATTGAAAAATTGCTTTCCCAAGCTATATCTGAAGACTGCTGCTGAAATTTCAAATTATTTTATTGCAGTTTTCTGAATTTCACCACTGCAAGGTGTATTTGCTTTTCCTTGGTCTATCTGCTGCTAGCATGCTTTCAAATCACCTTAAAATGTATGTTCCTCATTGCTGGCTTATGTGCCTTAGAATTGCCTTGTACTTACTTGTAGCTAGTTGGTTGATTTGTTTCTGTTAACTTTTCACATTTGGCTGACTAAAGTGTGTTTTTACATTAAGAAGACTGGGATTGCAATTATAATGGCAGTACAAAGGTAGTCTATTCTGGCAGAGTTGATAAACAAATAGGGAGGCTTAAAATGAGATTGTTTCATTGGCCAGAGGGCTTTTTAGTTGGTTTAATCACTTTTTGTTGAGTCTACAAATGTTGCTGCTTACTGCACAAAGGCATTTAGCAGTGCCTTGTATAGACACAGGTACTTAGAAACTAAAGTTTCCCTATAAAAATTACTCTGCAACTTTAGCCAGTACTCCATTGCACAAAGAGTAACTTGTTTGCATGCTGAGGACCACTGCCACATGAATTGCCACACATAGCTCAGCAGTAATTTCTATCCTCCCAGCACTCCAGTTAGTCTGCAGTAACCTTGCTGTACCACCCCTTTGTAATTCATCTAAAAAAGACCCATCACCACGGATGGGCAATTTCCTAATTCTCCACCAATAGTTTGGTAGATATGGGTACCCTGAGAAAATGTAGGGATTGTCTCATATTTGCTGACAACAAACTAACCCTTAAAGAAAGGGATACAGTATATGAGAGATGTGTAAAATGTCACCGGAGGCAACACTCTCAGACAAAATACTCAAAAAACAATCAGACCCAACTCATAGACCAACATATCCTGAGGCAGTTAAAAACAACATTTCTAAACCCCAAGACCTCCTAGACATTAATCCTTCAAAAAGAATCCTTAACAACTCCAAAAGCACTCCACCACAATAACACCGAACACAACACATGCACCCACAGCCTTTGTAGCCTCAACTACATAGCCCATAAGGCAACCCAATGCACGATCCAATATGTTAGTCATAGGAGACTCCATTCTGAATCCAATATGTTAGTCATAGGAGACTCCATTGTGAAACATACAGATGTCCTGATCATCAGGCTGAAAGAGGAGAAAATCATGGTCAGTTATCTATTAAAGAGCAGGATCCACTAAATCACCCACACGCACTCAAGACATTAGACTACAAATACCAGTATGAGTCAGTCATTGTCCACGTGGGTGTAAATGACTTAAGCCATGCTTCCCTGGACTATATGAAGAGACACATTATGGATCTCTTAGACTATGTGTCCCAGGATGATATGTGCCTAGAATTGAACAGCATTCTACTTTCACCAAGGATGATGCCACAATATGAACAAATGATGATTAACTTCAAAATTCAGTTTAATTTCTGGTGTTATTCCAAGGGGTACAATATTTATCACCATGGGAGGATATGGTTAACAGACCATGGTGCTTTGCCAAGTAAAGTGTGAACACCCTCTTTATACTTTCAAATATTGGATAAAACATCGTCTTCCCTCATAGAGCCTTTTTCAGCAATGCCAAAATGACAAACCTACGGACATATCAAAATCATCCAAGGGAATCTAAAGGTGTTACTGCTCGATCTACAATCATGTAAACGAATACATAGAGACTGGTGTGCTTACCAGAAACAAACCCAGAACTAACTCAAAAAACAATCCAAACATAAACAGGTTGTACAACAAGAAAAGAAAAAGTCATAGCCAAGGTTAGTGCTGCCCCCAAAATGATAAAAACACTCTCAGCAATCTAAATAAAAGTAGCTAAGAGGGCAAATTAGGTCTAATAATGCCAAATTTGATGTAAGGAAGTCCCCCCAGGCAAAGGGCAACCACAAGGGTTTCTTTAGTCATTTCCAAGACCTGAAAGACAGTTCACAACAATGTGCAAAACTGACTGTAAATGGAGCCACCTACATGGAGCTGGAAAATATAGCAAATCTGCTGGCTGACAAATTCATCTCCAATTTTACCCCCACCCAGGAAAAGCCATAAAACAACCCACCCCACTATCACTAGGGAGCAAATCCGAACATGCCTTAAATGCACACTCAACGGCCAAAAACACTGCATTGATGGACTCAGATAGCATCCCAGGATGCTTCCTAAATAGCTTGAAACATGACCTATTGGGACCATTGGAGTAACTGTTTAACCATAGTCTCCAGACAGACTTTGTGCCTATGAATGCAGAACTGCAACAGTCATCCCTCTGTACAGGGGTGGGCCATTAATGTACCCCAAGAATTACAGACTCATAAGTCTGACTAGTCTCATATTCAAAGCCATGGAAAGAATTATCATGGAAATGATTAATAAGGACAGAGAAAACCTTCAAACACCACATCCAATACAGCTTGGTTTCATCAGCTCATGTCTACTCAACTGGTGGACATCTTTGAGAAGGTCAGGAAGACAATGAATGAGGGAAAATGGTGCATATTGCTACCTACCTTGACCTGGGAAAGGCATTTGATACAATACCCCACTCAGGCATTGTAAACACACTCATGGATATAGGCATAAACCTCTGTGTTATTCACTCAAACAGCTGGCTCTCAGATAGAATCCAGGAAGTTAGAATAGGGGAGACCACTTCCACAAAAAAGCTGGTCACTAGTGGAGTCCTACAGAAAGAACTAGCATAGACAAATGATTGATGCCAAAGTCATGGCTTAAAACTCACTGCCATGAAATGTGTAATAATACCCTTTGGGAAGTTAGTCACCCTAGAAAATGATGTCACAGATAACACACCTCTAAAAGTAGAACCAGCAGTCAGGGGTTTGTGTACTTATATAGATAGTAACTTGGCTTTTACCAACATGTGTCTAAGGTAGCATGGAAATCATTCTGTGTTACCCAACTTATGAGCGAGGGCATGGCATCTAGGTCCAAATAAGTCATCATTCCACTGCATTTGTCCATCATCAGGCCCACCATTAAGTACAACACTCCCTTTAATAGGTACCTGATTATGGTCAGTTATCTATCAGTTGGCAACCAACTGATCCTTAAATAAAGGATACAGTATATGAGAGATGTGTAAAATGTCACGAGGCAAGACTCTCACACAAAGCAATGTCCTCTGAGATTCCTTGCAAAAAGGAAACAGGATGTAAACAGCATGTTCTATGCAGATCACCTCAGACCCTATCCTTATACTCTGTTTCCTATGAACTGGGGAGTAGGGATTTAAACTTTGTTTATATATATATATATGTATGTATATAAAGGACATGTTGGAGGGACAGGTATATGTCTTAGAGAATCCCTCTACACTGAAACAGGCTTTCCACCCATGTGAAGCAGAGCTCTTCCCTAACCCTGTTCAAGAGAAACCTGGACCAGTGGATGGGAACTTGGGAATATACCCTGGGTCTAATGGACAGACGCAGCCTGTAAATATTGCCCTAGTTTACATATACCCCTTAAAATAACTTCTAAGGCACATAAACTTGTGGGATCTATTTGGGATGCTTTGCTAAGCTCAGAAAGACCACAGTGGTCCTTAGCCTAGTACACATCTATGAATGTATGAATCCTATAGGTGAATCCCCTCGTGGCACTCTTATAGACTGTTCCATGAGGGAATCACACGTGTCATCATCATTACCAATAACCCAGGCCGGCCTGCTGGTGTTACTAACAAGAGCATGTGAAACTGCCACCCTTTGCCTGTCCCAGTATGGCATGAACAGTATCTGCATCAGTTGTGGACAGAAGGGAGAGGAGAATCCACCTTCCCTGGTGACCTCATGCCTGTCTCTTCTCTAATGATCTGGACCCACTCCTACATCATGTGATAGATGAAAACATGCAGAACCTCCTCTAGCATGACCTTTAAGAAAGTATAATCTGTCAATCCCTTGATATGCACACCCTGTCCCACATGTAAAATGTGGTACTTGACATATATATCTGTCAGACTGTCTGCCCGCTTGGGGAGATAGCAGCAGGATGGGAAATTTCAAAATCCCCTTCTCCAGGTCTATCCTGTGTTTCCCTCCTTGAATATTGATTATTGGTGAGGCTTGTAATGGTCTGCAGACTGACTGCCTAGTACTTACACTTGTGAAGGTATGAGCATTAGGCTGCACAGTCTGGATCTGCACCCACACAGCACTGGAGAAGATCATAAACATCCACCTCCTGGATGATGTCAGATGGCCAGGCAATCCTTAATTTGCATGATGTATATGGACGATAGACACACACACACACACACACACACACACAAAGATATATATATATATATATATATATATATATATATATATATATATATGCAAATAGATTGATATATGTATCTACAAATAGATATATATATATATATATATATATATATATATATATATATATATATATATATATATATATATATATATATATGGGTCCTATTTAAATTATTGAAAACACAGTTTGTTGAACTGTGTTTCCGACAACACATTATAGCAAAAGTGCATTTTGTCAAAAATGCACTTTCGCTAATTTTATTTATTTTATTTCTTCATTTAAGGAAGGCAGGGAGGAAACATGCGGTTTACATGTTACTGTACTTGTACATCAATCAGTAGTGTTGATGTACAAGTACGGAGATTGTTGCTGACATCGTGATACAGTGGTGATAATGGAATATTCCCTTTTCCCCATTGTAGTGCGATCTGAGTGAGAATAATAAAGTAGCGGGTGTGGGGGCTGCATAAATGTGTTAGGTGTTATTTTTGTTTTATTTATTTTATTTGTTTAGTGAAAGTGCATTTTCGACAAAATGCACTTTCGCTAAATTGTGATTTTCAGAACACAAATTAGTTTATTTGTGTTTGAATGTTTTGACAGTGATCTATATATATATATATATATATATATATATATATATATATATATATATGGGTGTAGGACACATGCTCGACTAGCATATGTCCGAATCACAAAACATCGAACAAACATGCACGAAAGCGCTTAACATCATAAAGTGCTGGTGTTACTCACAAGAGCATGTGAAACTGCCACCCTCTGCCTGTCCCAGAATGGCATGAGCAGTATCTGCATCAGTTGTGGACAGGAGGGAGAGGGGAATCCACCTTCCCTAGTGACATCATGCCTATCTCTTCTCTGATGATCTGGACCCACTCCTACATCATGTGATAGATGAAAACATGCAGAACCTCCTCTAGCATGACCTTTAAGAAAGTATAATCTGTCAATCCCTTGATATGCACACCCTGTCCCATATGTAAAATGTGATACTTGACATATATATCTGTCAGACTGTCTGCCTGCTTGGGGAGATAGCAGCAGGATGGGAAACTTCAAAATTCCCTTCTCCAGGTCTATCCTGTGTTTCCCTCCTTGAATATTGATTATTGGTGAGGCTTGTAATGGTCTGCAGACTGACTGCCTAGTACTTACACTTGTGAAGGTATGAGCATTAGGCTGCACAGTCTGGATCTGTACCCACACAGCACTGGAGAAGATCATAAACATCCACCTCCTGGTTGATGTCAGATAGCCAGGCAATCCTTAATTTGCATGATGTATATGTACGATACACACACACACACACACACACACACACACACACACACACACACACACACACACACACACACAAAGATATATATATATATATATATATATATATATATCTGCAAATAGATAGATATATGTATCTACAAATAGATACATATATATATATATATATATATATATATATATATATATATATATCTGCAAATAGATAGATATATGTATCTACAAATAGATGCATATATATATATATATATATATATATATATATATATATATATATATATATATATATATATATATATATATATATATATATATATATATATATATATATATATATATATATATGGGTCCTATTTAAATTATTGAAAACACAGTTTGTTGAACATATATATATATATATATATATATATATATGGGTCCTATTTAAATTATTGAAAACACAGTTTGTTGAACTGTGTTTCCGACAACACATTATAGCAAAAGTGCATTTTGTCAAAAATGCACTTTCGCTAAATTTATTTATTTTATTTCTTCATTTAAGGAAGGCAGGGAGGAAACATGTGGTTTGCATGTTACTGTACTTGTACATCAATCGGTAGTGTTGATGTACAAGTACGGACATTGTTGCTGACATCGTGATACAGTGGTGATAAGGGAATATTCCCTTTTCCCCATTGTAGTGCGATCTGAGTAAGAATAATAAAGTAGCGGGTGTGGGAGCTGCATAAATGTGTTAGGTGTTATTTTTGTTTTATTTATTTTATTTGTTTAGCGAAAGTGCATTTTCAACAAAATGCACTTTCGCTAAATTGTGATTTTCAGAACACAAATTAGTTTATTTGTGTTTGAATGTTTTGACAGTGATGTAGGACACATGCTCGACTAGCATATGTCCAAATCACAAAATATCGAACAAACATGCACGAAAGCGCTTAACATCGAAAAGCGCTTCCGTGTATGCGTAGTTCAAAAATAAATCTACATTTCTGCAGGGGGGCTTTGCCCCCCTTCACCCCCCATACACCCCCTACTTTATTATTCTCACTCTGAGATTGCACTACAGTGGAGAAAAGGGAATTTTCCCTTACCCGCACTGTAGTCCAATCTACGAAACAGGCACACATACACGGAAGCGCTTATCGATGTTAAGTGTTTTCTTGTATGTGTGTTCGATGTTTTGTGATTCAGACATATGCTAGTGAAGCAGAGAGAGAGAGAGAGAGAGAGAGAGGTTTACCTTCATAATTTTGAAAGCACATCCTTGAATGTGCACATAATTGAACCGTTTCCATGAATTCTGTACTGCCAGCATGTCAGAAAGCTGAACAAACAATGAACGTCAACATTTCTGACCACTGCACACCTGAAACAAGTGGTATCATTGGTCAAAAAGGGGGTGAGATTTTGCAATTTGGAATATTGGTGCTCGTGGTTTTGAGAAGTCACAGTTCGGAGTTCCTGGAAGTTGTTTCAATGATGTGCCTGTCAACATTATGAAGTTAAACCACACACACACACACACACACACACACACACACACACACACACACACACACACATATATATATATATATATATATATATGTTTTTTTCCCATTTCTTTTCTACATGGGGTTGCAGTGTCATGCTAACTGTCGCCATCTCACTCCATTCAATGCCACTCTCCTACCTTCTTTGACAGTCATGCCCAACTGTCACAGATCTTCTCTCACGCAATCCAGCCATCTATTTGCTGGATGCCTTCATTTCTTCTAGCTTTCTTCATCTGTCCCAAATCTTATTCATCAGAAGCTATTATGCTATGTTATGCTGTTAGTATGAAAGTATTTATCTTGAAATAGTTTTATGATGTGTGCAATGTCGGTTTTGTATTCAAGTCTTCTGTAATTTCCTGTCCTATTTTACATTTTTATAATGGGAGTATGTTTTTATTTTGAAGTACCTGCTGTAGATAAATTGCTGGTGTCTCTTTTTCTCTTTGTCCACTATTTTGCTGTTGTGGTGAGATTTGCTTTACCTCTGTATAAGGCATACTTGTTTCTGGATCCTTGGATTAGTTTTCCTGTAAAGTAAGGTGTATCATTTTGCTGCAAATGGGGTCTACAGAATCAGAGAAATCAGCCTTCAGCTAACCACTTATTATGCAGTGACGTAGGGGTAATCAGCACTGTATCCTTAGCCTGTTTTAGTAAAAAGAGCCCTATTAAAGACTTTTGCTCAACGTGAACTTTGCCCACTATATTTCATGGCATGGAAACAAAGTGGCCTCACACCCCAGCTTGCTATATACATTAATTACCTGATCACAGTATCCCAGAACTGGAAGAATACCCTGAGATACTACAATCTCAGAATTAGCACATCCCACATATTCACACAAAAAGTATCACTGTTTCAAGTATCAAATTATAGCCCTTGTATTTCAACAGCGAATGGAAAAACGTATTTTCTCTTATCGTAGCATTGTATGCAATAATAATGTCTTTGTAGCAATATAAGCACTTATTACTATTTTTGTTTGTTCTAATGCAAAATGACCTGATGAGAGAGGAGATGCTGATGTGATTTTGTGTTAAACTAAGCCCTGCACAATGCAGTTTTTAGGAAACTTCTACAAATCTAAATGACATGATATAGAAGCATTTCTTCTGGGACTTGAACACTGATTAGATACCTAGTGTTCACAGTGGGAGGTAGGTTAAAACAACAAAGGATCTTACCTGAAAGAGAACAATATAATCAGTGTTCCGGTGTGAGCCTTTTCTAGTTGAACCGGAGATTTTCCCCATAAAATACAGACCATTCTGCAAGTACACTAAGATGCTTAACGTGTTGACATGCTGGAGTCATCGTGAAATGAAGAGCGCACGGTACCACTGCTGGGCTTCTTATTCTTTGCAGTCTGTAAATATTGTAGCCTCTTCTACAGTAATGTTTTTTGCTGTGAGGGATGATGTCCCATTTCTTTGGGGTTTCAGCTGTACAGGATAAAACTACAGAAGTATCTGAAAGGCTGATAAAGTTCTTCAGACAAGGAACCCATTATTAAGCAATTAAAAATCTATTGATGAAAAACCTGCATGCATGAATGTGTGTGTGTGTGCATTCTGCATGTGTTTTTTCATGTGTGTCCATATTTATGTAGATAGTATCTGCTTCTCTGTTTTATATATATATATATATATATATATATATATATATATATATATATATATATACACATGTATGTATATATCTATCTATATCGATATCTCTCTCTCTCTAGATATATATATATATATATATATATGTATAGAGAGAGAGAGAGAGAGTATGTGTGTGTGTGTGTGTGTGTGTGTGTGTGTGTGTGTGTGTGACTACATATATCTGTATATATATATATATCTATATATATATATATATATATATATATATATATATATATATATATATATTTATTTATGTCTGTGTGTATATATATATATATATATATATCTGTATCTATATAGATATATATAGATTACAGACAATTTGTTGAATGTTGAATGAAAAAAAAAGCTGGAACAGCTGATCAAAAATCAGCTGATTGAATGCACTGACGTTTTTCTGTGTAAGATCATGGTACTATGGACAATGGGGGATATGTCCTTTCCCCATTATAGTGCGATCTGAGAGTTGCTGTATACAGTTATGAGGGGGTATGGGGTGCAGCTGGGTTTGCCCCTGCAAAAAAAAAAAAGCTTAACTTTTTTTGTTTAGATTCTAAGGCTGTTGATCAACAAGCTGTGTTTACATTACCTTTCGATATATTGAATTTATGATGCATGAATATACATCCATATATCGATGGAGATATGGATACACACATGTACACATAGATATATATGTAGAAATATATAAATCAGAAAGGAAAGGAAGAGAAAGGGACAGGAAGTTAAAGGAAAACAGTGTCATGAACATTGTTTTTTTGGTTAAAAATAAACCTATATTCTGACGGCAAGCATGTCTACTCTGAAGACATCAATGACTACATGTGGACAATGCCAGGATATTTTATAAATAGAGAAAATGTACCAGCTTCCAGGAGGACGTTATTTATGAGAAGTTTGTTTGCTTTGTTCAAAATGCATCTTTTTGTAGCTGGTACAGTTGCCATACGGATGACCAGAGTTTGGGAACAAACTCCTGGACATTAAAGATCTACTCATGAAAGGAGGAAAATGCTTCATAAACTGATATGCTAACCCCAGGCGAGAGATGGACCCATGTTTACCTTGGTCCAGTTTACTGCTAAGTATCTGGGGTGTAGTACATAAATATATAACCCATATATAACCCACTCTGGGACCCTTCCTTTTTGGTATCTACTGCTATGATCTCCAGAGTGGGAATCAGGACTTCTGATTAACTTTGCAGGTTACTGAAAACTGTATGTTATTGTGAAATCTCCCTCTGATCCTTGTTATTTACAAGGAGAACTAATTCCATGCAAGTTAAACAAAGTGACAGCCTACCATTCTTCAGATTAAACCTGGGTGACTAGATGCATGCCCATATGTTTACTCTGGGGCTCACCTGCTTTGCACTCCTGGGGCAGGTGATATCGCAGGGGGGTGGATATTGCTAGGGCATAAGTATCACATGATGACTCAATCACCTTGTTTTTTCTATGACCCTATTATGTCTGAAACTCTTCAAAGGGAAACAATCAGACTGTTATGTGTGGGAGAAATACATGCATCAGCCAAGTTGGAAAATGCTAAGACACTGCCTACTCATCTAACCACAAGTAATTACTTGTTTTTATGAGCTTGAAAAATGAGCAGACTGATGCAGAATCCTGCACCATCTACAAATGTGTAGAATTATGACTTGCTTTTTCATCTGTGCACTTTAGAAAATGTATTTACGTTTATTGCATTCCTTGGTTTATTGGTCCATACTTATTTCACATAAATTCTCTTTGATTTGTGCATATTTTTGAAGAATGAAAAATCTACTAATAGTACAAATGATGCAGAGAAAGAAACCTCTTTAGAAATGAAATTTCACAATGTGCAATAGCCTCTCCAGAAATGTACTTTTCCTTTTAAGCTGTTAGTTTAGTTATATGCTGTGCTGTTTTACAGATATAGTAAAAGAGTATTCATAGATTGTCTTTATCTGATACCCAAGAGGTCCGGGCATTCTTTCTGTTTATTGTTTAATTATCTATACAGCAGTGTGGCTGATAACTGTGTATTTCTTATGCCTGGTATTGGTTATCTGTCATGTAAGGTATCTGAAATGGGTTCTTTCTCCACAAAGAGCACTTTGATAAAATGCTATCATGATGGCCTGCAAAAAAGACCATTTCATGAAAGTATTAACAGTGAATCAGTTGGGATTCTTCTGAAGCCAGATAATAAATATGGAGGTAGCAGTTCTGTGCTAACTGAATTGTTTGTTTGTCTGTACTTGCATACTAAATCCTTCAGAAATATGAAGACAATTTAGGGCCACAGGCCTGAGCTACTCAGTCTTTTTTGGCAATGCCTCAGTCTGTCTCTTTCTCTCTCACTGTATGTTATATGTGTATATGTCTGTGTCTGTATGTGTGTGTGTTGGGGGGGTGTCTATGTGTCTGCATGACCTCATATCTTTCAACTGTTCATATTTTTGCAGACTGTCCAGATTTATGTCTTATATTTTGGTCTGTTCCTCAAATAAATTTGTGGTTTTCTAGACAATTATGACAGGCATTTGAGTTTCAGACTTCATATCCTTCTGAAAATGCATGGTAACATCAAACCTGTTATTGTAGCAAGTTTCTAAGTTTAGAAGAGTATTTAAAATCTGTCCTTATTTTTGGGCCTTTGTCTCCCTGTTATTTTTGCCTTTGTCTGGATTTCTTATGCCAACAGGTTTGGAGGTATAATGCGTGTGCGCGTGCACGTGTGTGTGTGTGTGCGTGCGTGCGTGTGTGCGTGCGTGCGTGTGCGTGTGTGCGTGTGTGTGTGTGTGTGTGTGTGTGTGTGTGTGTATAGCTGCATAGGCTTGGTGGGCAGTGGAAGTAGCTCTTTACTAGGCAATCTCTTTCTGAATTAGGCATTTGTTTAGTTTTACTAGCAGTCTGGACCAACATGTGCACATCTGGTCTTTTTTGAATACTTTCTGACTCTGAGAAAATCACTTAACATCTCACCCTTGATAAGTAGCATTTGTACCTAACAGATTCACTTGGTTGACAAATCAGTAAAGAAGTGTCTAAATGACAAACTAATATATAACTTACAATCTGAAAAGGTAACATACAAAAGCTTGAGCTGAATCCACACAATGACTTTACCCAATACAAGATTTATGGTTAGGCTTGTATAGGCCCTAGGGCCGATAGCCTAGTACTAACTTATGAA
Organism: Protopterus annectens; assembly: GCF_019279795.1. Taxonomy (NCBI): domain Eukaryota; kingdom Metazoa; phylum Chordata; order Ceratodontiformes; family Protopteridae; genus Protopterus; species Protopterus annectens. Next base: position 768,094,724 of record NC_056733.1, read on the forward strand.
CATATAAAAACAATTACTTTTGACAGTATTATTATTTATTCAAATGCAGTCTCAGCAAAAAAGAAAAAAAATCTAAGGAAGTTACTCCTTTATACATTTTTTTATTTTCAGTTTTATTAAATCATTATAATAAACCACTTCACCTTTGAGAAAAAAAAATGCCAATTTGCAAAATTTCACCAAATAAAGATAAAAAGGTTTCTTAATGGAATTTTTCTATTTTAGGGTTCCTTTCAGACTGTAAGAGACTCATTAAAGGTGTGCATTCCGTCTTCACCTATGTGAATGCAGAACAATGGAGGGTTAATCCTCTGAGTTAACAAGTTGCTTCCTGTACCTAAGGTACAGGGTTTGATTCCTGTTACCTACGGTGTGACACAGTAACCATTTGCAATGTTAGGACTGGCTTCAGCGAGTCAAGTAATGTTGTGACTGAATAGCTGAAAAAAAAAAAGCTTGAGATAGACATTTCTCAGAATATTCACTTTTCTCTGAGGTATGGCAATCTCACATTTGGTTTATATAAGTTCAAGGGGTGAAGGACATCTTGGAGTGCCTGGCAGCTTGTCACTTGCAAAAAAGCATGTTTAAAGGAAGAAAATTAGTTCAGTATTCACTCTTCTTCTCCTGTGTTTTTTTGTCTTTTTTTTTTTTTTGGTCTGTAGGCACTCTGCATTATGAGTGCCAGCATTTCAATAGGGAGCAACATGACTGTAAGGAAATCACTTAACTAGGCATTGCTCCTGAGTACCCCTTGAAAAGAGACACTTATAGCTAGTGGGTGTGCATGGTTAAAGAATGTATGAAATGAAAATAAACTCTACTAGAAGAGTAAGATTTCATCAATTCCTTTATTTAAGAAGCATGCAGGTCATGTAAGGCTTCATATATTAAAATCAAAACCATAAAAATACAAAATAAAACTGAACTGGCAGCCAATGCTTAGACTGAAGAACAGTGAAAGTATGACATGAATATGGAATTCAAATAAGCCTGCAGCAGAGTTCAGCACCAGCTGAAGCCAAATTAGTTCTGAGCAAAAAAACCCAGGTACAAAGAATTTCAGTCAAGTCATAATGAAACAGAATAAAAGAATATTGAACAACAGTACCACGGTCTTTTTTCAAGACGTATGTCTGTATTTAATCCTTGAGGTGTTCCTTAAAAATACAAAAAAAGAAGATGTAAACATGGTTGACTTTCAGTCCTGAAGAAAGAAAATTCAAGTTCCACACAGTGATATACTGGAATGTGACTGACCTGCCGACCTTATTTGTTTTTTTTTGTATTGTTTGTCCTACCTTACACTTTTTTATTTTATTTATTTATTTTTAACTTAGATCGGTATAGAAATTGACTATGGAAGACCTGATGCAGGAACCTAGGTGAAAAAAATGAATGAGTGACAGGGATGCTGGATACTTTTTACTAGTGCAAAGGAAATAGTTTGCCTGAACAATTGCCAGAATTAGCACCCCAGCTCTTGCATGGAATTTGCATTATTACTGAGCAAGGTAGGAGAGATACTAATGATTAAATATATAACTTCCAGTTTTCCTGTTATTAATAATTTCAATCATCTTAGAACAACTTTACATTTTATAACTTGTTTGACTTTTTAATGACAGAATAATTTTAGTGCATATCATAGGTTCGTAGTTCATAGTTATATACCAGGCTAATGACCACCAGGGCCTTTATAAGCCTAGGAGAGGGTATGTTAGTTAGGATGTTTCTAGAGGTTATGTGTGCATGTCTGTGTGTGGGTAGGGAGGGGGAGTATGGTAATTTGGGCATTACTGTCTGCCCCTGCTTATCAGAAACAAGGGGGCCAGACCTAGGGTGAATTTTTGATTTCCTATCCATCACTCAAGGTTACAGTTAAATATGGTTAGGGATGGACTCTGTTTCACATGGTTGGGAGCCTGTTCCAGAGCAATGGGATCTTTTGTGACACGTGTCTGTTTCACCAGCATGTCTTACTTATGTCACAAGCAAAACTTAAATCCTTGGATCTAGTGGTTCTGATGCTGCTCGTTTTGTGGTTGTGCAAAAGGTCCATCAGAGCTGGATCAGAGAATCAGTAACCTGTAGGAGACAGAGTATATAGATAGAGCTTTAAGGTGATCCATCTACAACAATGAGTTTTTACCTTGGATTCTCGGTAGAGAAAGCTGAGAAGGATACAGTCCAACATGAACAATCTGAGTATACAACATGCTGTTAGATCTTGTTTGGCTATTTTTTTTCAGTCTATTTTTTTTACCCATGGGTAGGAAAGGGTTTTTCAGGAAATACCCCAGAGCTGCCCTACAAAAGGTCATCCTCTGCTGGAATCCAAAGGAAGGGCAAACCATATGCAAATTATACTTTTTATTAATAATAACCTGCATTCACAGAAATGAATAACCCCAAAGCAGCAGCCGACACAAATGTTGCCCATGTGCACCTACCTCACTCCATGCACAGAACCAATGGCAACGACATGTGTGCAAACGTGTGTATGTGTGTGTGTGTGTTTGTGTGTGTGTGTGAGTGGCTGTATATGCATTACTATTATTACTACTACTACTACTGCAGTGGTGGTGCTGTGGTAGCGTTGTCGCCTCACACTTAGACGTTGCCCGTTCGATTATCAGTTAGAGCATCTACTGTGTGATGACATGCGTGAATGGGCATTCCTTCGTTGAAGGCTGTGCATTAGGCCTGGCAAGCCAGCATGTAAAACTCTACTGCCAATCATTAGCAGACCGGAGTTCCGCTGTGGCGACCCCTAACCGGGAAAAGCCAAAAGACACACACACTTTATACTACAGTGGTGCAGCATTGTGTGGCCTTCCCCTAGTCCTATCCACAATGATCTGCACACACAGAGTATGTTATGCATAACTAGATCTTTTGGTCCTTTGAAGTTTACTTGTAACATAGCAACAATATGAGTTAAGAGGTCACTGAAGCCATAAGACACCTGACCATAAACACTTTAAGTAGACAGACTTAAATGTTATTGGAAGACGATGAGGAGCAAATGCCAAACACTGGGCATCCTGTACTCACATCAACATTAAGGATACAGTTCGGAAGAACATAACGGGACTCCACATCATAAAGAAACTAAAATTTAAGAAATTTTACCAGGACACATGGGAAAAGTAGGATTCCTGATTTTTCAAGAGAATGGGGAAAAAAAAACACAGGTGGTGGAGGTACTGTACTCCTTTAAGTACCTCTGCAGGGTAGCAAGGTGGATGCAGGCCAGCCACGTACTTTAATGTTATTTCTTTGCTGCTCTACTTAGACCACAAAAGATGAAAGCAGAAAACAGCTTTACTGGAAATATATATAATGCTTGAAATGTCTATTTATACTTAAAAGAAGTTGTGATATGACTAATTTAATGGTGTGAAGAAACATCCATTAATTTATAACTGTCTACAAGTTCACAAAACTACAAGCTTAAACAAGATCATATTCTGTTCTAATGAAGCCATGAAGTACAAAATATAGTGAATGTAAGGTCTTGTTGTCAAAGTTATTTCCCATGCAATGGAACTGTAATATTTTGTAGAGAATAGCGCATCGGGAGCCCGCATATCATGAATAACGAGAGTATCAAAGAATCAAAACGTTACAACTCCGAAGGGTGTTGGCTCATAGCTACAGAGGGAAAGATTGTATTCAAAAAAGGGTATCTTTTAAAGTTTGTAGTGTACTCTGTCAGCTATCAAATGCCTTGAGTATCTAAAAAAAAACAAATGAAGCAAACCGATCTGTAGTATTAACCATGATTACTTTTGTTGGTTGCCTTGAGTTTTCATTTATCATATGCTTTATCTGACATATATCATGATGGGTTTTTCACTTTTGATAAAATCAGTTTTCATGTAGTGATACAGTTAACCTCCCGAGACAGCCATTAGAACTGTTAACAATTTTCTGCAACATTTGTTACATTTTAGTAGTATAGGAGTGACTCTGTTTTGACCATTGGCACATAGCCCTGTTATCCATGTACCATCTTTCTAAGATTGCTATTTGTGCACACCTAACCCATTTAGGTTACTGCTTAAGGATTCCGATAACACAACACATCACAAAAGTAAACTTCCTATCTTACCTATAATTTCTTCAACTTGAAATGCTGCTTTTAGCAATTGTAGGAAGGCACAGGTTAAATAAACACAATAAATATTATTGTTATTTAGCTGAAACAGTTAAGGAAGTTGTGAAGATTGGAGGAAGATGGGCGAAGGCTGCCAGCCTAGTCAAATAGAATTTGATACATAATTCTATCAATTGTATAAATAAATGTAAAATACAGGCTTGTGGTTTTAAATGAAAGAAAACACTGTAAAATGTGAACTTCAAGATTGTTGCAACATTGCCATCTGCTGTAAGGAAAACCAAGCCAAGCATTTCAAATGTGTCTTTTGAAGCTGAAAAGATCTTATGAATCTCTTTGATGTTTACAAGTCGGCTCCAGTGAGTCTGGATGAAGGTTTCAGGCCCATTGTTTTAAGGTTAAAGTTAAGGGCCAGCATTTACATGTGGAAGGTGCTTTATTGCTCTGGTTTCTGCTAGAGTGTATGTGTGAAATGCCTTTTATTGTTGTAGTCTTCTGAGCAGGTGTTAGCTTGCTAAATAATGCAGTTTGTGGCCTGGGAACTCCAGACTAAGTGTTAAAATTATGTAATTTGGGAGGGCCTTAGAGAGCTGTTGATTAGTGTTTAAAAACTATTGTTGAGTGAGAGAAAGAAAAGCATTTTGATCTTGGATATCTAACCCAGCACTGCATATGCTTTATGTATGTAAATAAGATTATAGCACTGTGTTTTCTTTAAGAATAGCTAAAGATTAGAAAGTTAGATTAAGTGTTTTTCTTTGACATCAGACCTGCCTTACTGTATTATTTTAAGTTTCTGTGTGATCTCTGAACTCAGCTATCTCTCTGGTGTAGTAGCATTGTCTTGTGTTTTAATTATTTATTATTAAATATTTTAAAAACCTTTACCTGTGGCTGGTTTATGAAGAGATAAGCTCTAGAGTACATTGCATATTTATAGAATTCATTGTAATAGGCCACTCTAAAATAAGTCTTAGACTGAATAGTCACATTACCAATTGGATAATAATATTGCACAGTAATAATTGGACACCCTTTTAAGGGCCTTTTAGTAGCTGATAATTATTAGCTGGGTGGTGGCGGGAATTACTACCGTATTGTCTGGGTAATAGGGGCACAGCTGGAGAACCTGTGCCAGCCTTTTTCCAGGAGGGTCTGTGTGGTTGTATAACCTCTTCTCAAAGTGTGTATGTATTGTGTCAGCTACTTGGGCAGGGACATGAAGCACTGGTTGGACAGAGAGGATACTGGAGGTTTTAGCTTGCCCAGCTAGGCTGAGACCTGGACCCTATAGCTGTGCCAGTGGGGAGTCTTATTGGGGACCTGGTGAGCAAGGGAGCAACCAGCCCCAGACTGACTGTGATCTCTGTGTGCACTTAAGGGAAATTGTGCTTTACTGTATGTATTAGTTGTCCTTTCCTCTTCGCGCAGACGGCCTCCCTGGTGTTAGTGGTGAGGATTGAGGCTCCTTGATTGCTGGGCCAATGCACGGTCATCACATATTGGTGTCAGTGGTGGGATCCACATCACATATTGATTAGTTGGCAAACACTAAGTGGCTTGTAGTGGTGTGGGTAGAGCGTATTCCTGTAGCTTATGTACAGTGATCTCTAAAAGTGGTTTGTACTCTAAAACAGCCATGCAGTGTATACTCAGAGTTCAGATCACAAACATTTTTCTTTTGTTAGCTTAGTGTTAGTCTGGGTGAGCAGGCATCATGTCAGCTGAGGAGTATGGAAAGCTGACAAGGAGCCAGCTGGTGGAGATGTGCCAGGCTAGGGGACTGGTGCATGGAAACCTGACTAAGGCAGACTTGATTGCAGCCTTGGTTACAGCTGCATCAGAAAACAGCAGCCTGGAGGACAGTCAGACTGGCAGTGGAGATGCAATATCCTTGGAGAATGGACAGCTCAACCTTTCTGCAGTGGACGTAAAAATCCAGCTGGAGCTAAAGAGACTTGAGTTGGAGGCCAGGCATGTGGAACTAGAAGCAGCTGAGAAAATGAGGAGTCTAGAAGCTGAAGAAAATGAACGGCAGAGGAGGCATGAGAGGGAAATGCTGATTCTTCACCAGAGTCATGGAGGTAATGGGGAAGGGAGTAATTGAACCCCAAAAGCCCAAAAGGTCAGTAAATTTCTTCCACAGTTTAAAGAGAGGGATAATTTTGATAGCTTCATTCATATTTTTGAGTGGGTATGTAAACAGTATTAAGTTGACCAAGGGCTCTGGGTATGGTTCCTGACCCCCTTACTCCATGGTAAAGCTGTAACTTCTTTAGCAAAAATGCATGACACTGACTGTTTTGATTATACTGCTGTAAAAAGACACTTGTTGGAATGTTTTAAGCTAACACCTGAAATGTATAGGAAAAAGTTTTGTGAGCATAGATGCAAGGCAGATGAAAATGTATGTGAATATGTTGCTGAACTGAGCGCTTATTTTCATAGCTGGGTGAGTGGATGTCAGGTCACCACTTCTGAAGGGCTAGCAGACCTTTTGAAAAGGGAACAAGCCCTTAGCACTTTGCCTGAGGACATGAGGATCTGGTTAACTGATAGACAGTGTGCTACTTCAGAGGTGTTGGGGAAGAAGGGAGACCTATACCTAGCAAGCAGGGCAGCCCTGCACAGGAAAGGGACCCACAGTACTGCTCATGGGACTAAAGGAACCCATGGTGGGCAGCACAGACTGCTCCAACAGAATCTGCCAGTAGTAGGGGAAGCCACTAGTCCAGGTACACGTCCAGGAGCTAGGGTTAAATGTTTTGAACACAACCAGTGGGGCCATGTGGCATACAGATGTCCATGGAGGCAAGGTGGGGAACCAAAGTTGAGGGAGCCAGTAATTGGAAAAGACAAAATGCCAACAGTCGGTTGTCTTGAGACAACAGGGTTATGGAACTATCATCCTGCAGATGTCCTGAGAGGGAAGGATTTGGATGAGGCTGTACTATGTACTTATGCAGTTACATGCAGTGAGGATAGGAGACAAGCATGTGGGTCTCGTAGCCTGGGGGGAGACCCAGACAGACTGTATACTTGCAGCCAGGACTGCTGAAGTGGTTACCTCAGGGAGTGAGACTGAATGTGAGCCACAGCTGCTTGTGGGTACTGATGTTCCCTTGGACAGGGTAACTGCAAAGGTAGAGGTGAGAAGTAGTACGCAGGCTGACAGTGAGGCACCGCTGTCAGAGGATGCCAGACTTCCTGTGGAATGGGATTTGGGAAAGGTTACAAGGAGAGACTTGAGACAGGCTCAGCTCTCAGACCCTACATTGCAAGGCCTGAGGCAGGTAGCTAGGGAGGCACCTGATTCTCAAGGGAAAGGGGAATCTGTATACTGGAAGAGAGGGTTACTGTACAGAGAGTGGACTCCTAAGGGAGGGCTAGAAAGTGAGAGAGTACAGCAGTTGGTAGTGCCTAGAGCTTACCACCTGGCGCTTCTAGCCATAGCCCATGATATTCCCTTTGCACGTCATATGGGCATAAAATGTACAAAGAGCCGTATTATGCAAAACTTCTATTGGCCTGGAATTTCCAGAGATGTAACAGGGTACTGCAGGACCTGTGAGCAGTGCCAAAAGGTAGACAAGGTGAGAGCTCCTTTGATGCATTTGCCTGTGATTGAGGTGCCATTTCAGAGGGTAGCTATGGATATTGTGGGTCCTCTGAGTACCCCAAGTTCCACAGGGAAAAAGTATATCTTAGTGAATGTAGATTATGCTACACAATACCCTGAGGCAGTGGCTTTGCCCTCCACTGAGGCCGAGAAGGTGGTAAATGCTTTGTTAGAGATTTTCAGCAGGGTAGGTTTCCCAAAGTAAATACTGTCTAACAGAGGTGTCGATTTTATGTGAGACCTGCTGGCTTGTCTTTGGAAGTCATGTGGGGTAAAGTATATGAAGACCACCCCCTACCATCCCCAGACTAATGTTCTTGAGAGGTTAAACTCTACAATCAAGTCCATGCTATGGGCATTTGCAGATCAGTTTAAGAGGGAGTGGGACAAATATTTGCCCCATCTGCTGTTTGCTTACAGAAATGTTCCCCAGGAATCCACAGTTTTTTTACCCTTTGAGTTGCTGTATGGGCTTAGGGTGAGGGGACCTCAAGATTTAATTCAAGATGAGTGGGAAGGTGAGTGTGAGTCTCACAAGGAGTCTGTTGTGGCATATGTCCTGAACCTCAGGACAAGGCTCAGGGAACTCATGGTCCTGGCCCAGGAGAACCTGGCAGTAGCCCAACAACAGAAAAAGGTGTGGTATGACAGGAATGCTCAATCTAGAGAATAGGCTGTAGGGCAGCAGGTAATGGTTCTCATTCCTGTCAGACACAACAAGCTGCAAGCAGCTTGGGAGGGACCCTACAAGGTGTTAAGAAATGTATGTGATGCTAACTACATGGTGGAACTGCTAGGCAGAAGACAGGGGCACAAATTGTACCATGTTAACATGAAACCTTACCATGATAGGGAGGCCCTTGTGCTGAGCATTTGCAGTGGATTGCAGGAGGAGTCTGAGAGAGATCTTGTGACTGAGCTCCTCAGTGATGCTCAGGCTGACACCTCGGTGGAAGGGGTAGCAATGTCCCAGCAGCTATCTCCTACCCAGGTTCGATAAGTCCGAGCAGTGTTGCAGTAGTCTGGGGGCATGTTCACTGGGAAACCAGGGAGCACCAAACTGGTGCAGCATAAGGTGGATACAGGACCCCGAAGGCCTATCAGGCAGGCCCCTTATAGGGTGCCTGAGAGAGTCAAACAGACTCTGAGGGAAGAGGTACAGGAGATGTTGGAACTAGGGGTGATTCAGGAGTCCAACAGTTCCTGGGCCTCCCCAGTGCTACTGGTGCCAAAGAAGGATGGCAGCACCAGGTTCTGTGTGGATTACAGGAAATTAAAAAGTCACACAGAAGCAGATGCTTACCCCATGCCTAGGACAGATGAGGCCCTAGAGCAGCTGGGTGGGGCTAAGTATCTTACAACCCTTGATCTTACCAAGGGTTACTGGCAGGTGCCTTTGACTCCTAATGCTAGAGAGAAGTCAGCTTTTGTGACTCCTTTTGGCTTGTATGAGTTCACAAAGATGCCTTTTGGGATGAAGAATGCCCCAGTGACTTTCCAGAGGCTGGTAGATCATATCTTAGTAGGAGCAGGGGGGTTTGCCCTTGCTTACATGGATGATATTGCTATCTACAGCTATTCCTGGCAAAAGCACCTTCAGCATGTCAGGGAGGTGCTGGGCAGACTACAGAGGGCAGGGCTGACCATTAAGCTGAGCAAATGTCAGGTGGGTATGGCAGAGATCTCCTACCTAGGACATAGAGTGAGGAGTGGTAAGATAATGCCAGAACCTGCCAAAGTGGAAGCCATTCAGGCATGGCCTGCACCTGTTACCAAAAAGCAGGTAAGGGCATTCTTAGGGACAGCAGGGTACTACAGAAAGTTCTTTCCCAATTATAGTACCATAGCTGCTCCCCTCACAGACCTAACAAGGAAGAACAGGCCGGATAAGATAATGTGGACCCCAGCATGTGAGCAGGCATTCCAGAAGCTTAAGGAAGCTTTGGGAGGGCACCCTATGTTAGCCAGGCCAGACTATAGCAAAGAATTTGTTGTGCAGGTGGATGCTTGAAACTATGAGGTGGGGGCTATACTTAGCCAGATTTCTTCAGAGGGAGAGAAGAGCACCCAGTGGTTTATCTCAGTCATAGGCTCCAACCAAGGGAGGAATGCTATGCAGCGGTGGAAAAGGAATATCTGGCCATAGTGTGGGCACTACAAAGACTTCAGCCTTATCTGTATGGTAGAAAATTCACTGTGATGACAGATCACAACCCCCTAACATGGTTAAACAGAGCCAGTCAGCAAAATGCCAAGTTGCTAAGATGGAGCCTGGGGTTGCAAGCATATGATATGTCAGTGCAACACCACAGTGGGAGTAGCAATGCCAATGCAGATGGGCTCTTAAGACAGGGAATAGGGTGAGGTACACCCAGATAAACCTGACACTCTTAAGCAATGTTTCTCAAGGGGCACTTGAAAAACTTGCTTGAGTTCCCCAGGGGGAAGAGATGTGAAGATTGGAGGAAGATGGGCGAAGGCTGCCAGCCTAGTCAAATAGAATTTGATGCATAATTCTATCAATTGTATATATAAATGTAAAATACAGGCTTGTGTTTTTAAATGAAATAAAACACTGTAAAATGTGAACTTCAAGATTGTTGCAACATTGCCATCTGCTGTAAGGAAAACCAAGCCAAACATTTCAAATGTGCCTTTTGAAGCTGAAAAGATCTTATGAATCTCTTTGAGGTTTACAAGTCGGCTCCAGTGAGTCTGGATGAAGGTTTCAGGCCCATTGTTTTAAGGTTAAAGTTAAGAGCCAGAATTTAAATGTGGAAGGTGCTTTATTGCTCTGGTTTCTGCTAGAGTGTATGTGTGAAATGCTTTTTATTGTTGTAGTCTCCTGAGCAGGTGTTAGCTTGCTACATAATAAAATTTGTGGCCTGGGAACTCCAGACTAAGTGTTAAAATGATGTAATTTGGGAGGGCCATAGAGAGCTGTTAGTGTTTAAAAACTATTGTTGAGTGAGAGAAAAAAAGCATTTTGATCTTGGGCATCTAACCCAGCACTGCTTATGCTTTATGTATGTAAGTAAGATTATAGCACTGTGTTTTCGCTTAAGAATAGCTAAAGGTTAGAAAGTTAGATTAAGTGTTTTTTTTTACATCAGACCTGCCCTACTGTATTATTTTAAGTTTCGGTGTGATCTCTGAACTCTTAGATATCTCTGTGGTGTAGTAGCATTGTCTTGTGTTTTAATTATTTATTATTAAATATTTTAAAAACCTTTACCTGTGGCTGGTTTGTGTAGAGATAAGCTCTGGAGTACATTGCATATTTATAGAGTTCATTGTAACAGACCACTCTAAAATAAGCCTTAGACTGAATAGTCACATTACCAATTGGATAATAATATTGTACAGTAATAATTGGACACCCTTTTAAGGGCTTTTTAGTAGCTGATAATTATTAGCTGGGTGGTGGCAGTATTTACTACCGTATGGTCTAAATAATAGGAGCACAGCTGGAAAACCTGTGCCAGCCTTTTCCCAGGAGGGTCTGTGTGGTTGTATAACCTCTTCTCAAAGTGTGTGTGTATTGTGTCAGCTACTTGGGCAGGACACGAAGCACTGGTTGGACAGAGAAGGTACTGGAGGTTTTAGCTTGCCCAGCTAGGCTGAGACTTGGACCCTATAGCTGTGCCAGTGGGGAGTCTTATTGGGAACCTGGTGAGCAAGGGAACAACCAGCCCCAGGCTGACTGTGATTTCTGTGTGTGCACTTAAGGGAAATTGTACTTTACTGTGTGTATTAGTTATCTTTTCCTCTTCGAGGAGATGACCTCCCTGGTGTAAGTGGTGAGGACTGAGGCTCCGTGATTGCTGGGCCAGGGTACAGTAATTAAAGTGATTAATGTGCAGCACATAAAAAGTGAATGTAATAAAAATCTGTAAAACAATGTTTAGACAGAAGTTGTTAGAATATATACGATAATGTAAAATACCTGTCTGTTGTTTAAAGCAGCCCTTACATTCAACTGCCCCTCCTGTTTTATTCATTAACTCGGCAGACTCATGTACCCTTAAAGGAAGTGAGAACATAATTTTTTTACTGGCAAATCAGACTTAATCTTTTAATAAAAAAACAAATAGTCTCAGACATGCACATTTTTCACTTCACAAAATATCTATTTACTGCACTGATTGGTTCTTATTAAGTTCAGTTGTTTTAATGTGTACTTCAGCAGTGAAGGTGGTTGTATATTTATTTATTTATTTTTTACATTTGTTTACCGGGAAAGTATGACTGGAATAAGACCCATTTTCAGTGGAGGCTGGGGAGAAAAGCTCCACATATCGACATTATATAAAACTTATACAAGAAATTATATAAAACGTATACAAGAAATTATACAAAAATATACAGGACATATAGTGCACCAGAAATTACATTCTATTCTATTCTAGCTGACATTTGTATTATAGAATCATCTGAGATAATTCCTTACTGTAGCATAGACATTGTAGTTTCTCAAAGTAAGCTGAGGAAGGGTTTGTTCAGGAA